>NC_141608.1:27666364-27783864 GCF_047967505.1 Dipteris shenzhenensis | reverse complement strand
GGCATAATAATACAGTGAAAAGACACCTTTGTGGATATTTTAACAAAGAGTTCAAATCCTGAAGTTAGCGGTATTCATTTTATTGTGTCAAGGAGAGAATCAAAGACCTTTGTGATGCCTCCTCCTCAACCATCAAAGTTTCCAGAGCTGCAAAGTGCATTGGAGACTCTTTCATATACTTCGGAGCAATTTCCTAGTGTGGTGGCAAAAAGGATGCATGCAAAGATAATGTTTGAATACTTTTAGGATGTAGAATATGCTCCTCATATTCAAGGATCTTCACATGATGGAGATCAAAAAGCTCAGACTTCGATGCAGGGACAAGAAGAACAGGCACACTGTCACAAATGTGTAGAACATGAGCGCAAACTTCTAGAGCTAGAAATGGTGGATGTAACTAAGGATGATGAAAAACAAGCCTTGAGTGCATGGGAATTAAAAAAAATTAAAGAAGATCAAGGTCAATCCACTGCAGTTATGCTAGAAGCTCTTGCTAGCAAACCACGACGTGAAATGCAAAAGGCTAGTACTGCAAGAGCCACGGTTCCAAGCAGTAAAAAAAGACATCGTCCCACTGTAGAGAAAGATAATGTGGATGAAAAACGGTCAAAAAAAGAGAAAGATGAAGAAGACTCAGAACCCGAGGCTAAAGATGATCAGGATGAACTCACATCAATCAAAAATCTTAATCTGCGTCTTAATGAAGTAGTTACAGATGATGATGTGGGATATATCTGGGGTTAAAGGACGTGTTTTGTGAATGCCAAAGATGTGGAAGCTGCAGCTTTCTTTACTAATAGCCGAAGCCCTGATATATCCTATGCAATGCAAATATATGAGGCTTTGAGAGATGGTAAGAAACAAGTGGCAAGCAATGTGGTCTTGCGCCCAATAATGTTTTGTCCAACCAAAAATAGTTTTCTGGATCAAATAACATTTACAGGGCCTACACATTTCGAGGAAACCTTCAGTCAATTCTTTAAAGACACTCTTAAAAATATTCCACATGAACAAGGCGAAGAGGCACAAGGTGAGAATATGCTAAAGGAAGTAAAGAAGGAATTCCTCCTTCATTGCAGATTCCAGCCCATTGATGGTCAACATTGGGCTTATGCTTGCAATCAGATCGCAAGGGAAGCAAAGGAGGGCAAAAGACTCACTCCAGAACAATTTGCAAAGATAAGTTCATTCCATGATTATCCTGCAACAATTTGTATATTCAAGCATGAGATCAAGTATTTGATTGAGTCCAAAAGACTTAATCATTATGTCCATGGAAAGCGTAAGATATCCTCAACATCAGAGGTCTTACAGAAGGCAAGGGTTATATGGACAACATTTGGTTCTCCAAATCCTGATTTGAAGCGAAAGGTCACAAAAGCAGACGCCAACACACTCATAAACTTCTATACTTCTTTGAGTGCAGTTGTGCCTAGGGGAACTCAAGAGCGAGAAGAAAGTATGACAAGCCTCAAGGTGGTGAGGGACAGATATGCTGACTACACTTCTATCATATTTCGTCCTGTTGAAGTGTTCAATGAGATGCTTGAAACGTGCATTGCTTGTGAGCGTGGACAGCTGACCTATGAAGCTCCTTTGTTTATCTCCGGCAAGTCAAAGGTAATGGATAAGAAGGAGTTGACGGCAAGGATGTGGAGGGCTGTAAAGTACTTACTTGATAAGTATGCATCCATGGCAGCACAAAAAATTTTAAAGAAAGAATGGTTTTTTGGAAAAAAAGACAAAGACCATTGCATGGAAGAATGCATCAATGTACAGGTGAGGCGTGATGCAGTGCATAGTGCCATTAAGTATTTGCTGTCATAGAAACAAATTCCACTTACTCATTGTAACATTGACTATAATGTGGTGAAGCATATAGCTTCTTTGTCAACACCCAATGTAAAGCTATGGGCAAACAGGTGGATTAAAAAGGATGAAGATGGGTCGGAAATAGTAACCTCTTATATGAGAAAAGAAATCCCACAACAGGTGGTTGCATATGTGGAAAGATTAATCAGCGAGATAAGGATGCCGACAAATATGCACCAAAGCTTTCAATTCAATGTAGAGGTTACGGCAGAGTCTGGAAAGCTTGTGAACTTCAGGGGAGTCTTAGAAGATGACTTCTTCAAGAATGAGTCAGCATGGGATAAGCCACAACTATTCTTTATCAATGAAGTTTCTAGCGATGATATCCATAACTTCATTGATAGAATAGTATATACCACCATTAGCAAAGTGGCGATTTGCAACATTGTCATTTTTGTTGATAAAAAAGACAAAGAAGCCATGCAGGTTACTCTAGAGCGAGCACATTCATCAGATTTGAAGATCTATAGTGGTGTTTATGCAACAAAGAGAGGCAAGAGAGAATGTGGCATAGCGATTCAAACTCTTGAATCATTCTTTCTGTGTATGCGGAGTCCCAACCCTGATCACTCCTTACAAAAGAACATAAGAGGGAATTCAAATAATTTGAGATTGATGCTAGAAGAGCAAGATATTGCCAGGTCCATACATTATCAAAAAAACAACTATGGAAGTCCTGCAAAAAGTGGGAGTCTCTTGCTTACCATGATGGAGAATTTGCTACCGGCAGGTTGGGAGGTCACCTTGTGCAGGATGGGATATTTATTTGAGGATCTCCTAAGAAAAGGCAACTCCACAAATATTATTGAAAATAAGCATTTCATGGCTTATTTCCAGCTTTAAGCAGATCTAACCACAGGCTATGAAAAAATAGAGTACAAGGACATCGATGACATGGATGATTACCTTGAAGATCATAATTTCCCAGTTGATGATGATGAAAAGATGGACTTACATGACCCGTTCACAGAGAGGTTGGTGGATGAAGACAAACATGATGATGCCTTCTTTGATAATTATGGCTCGCAGGGTTATGAAAAAAGGCCACTACGGCAATACTTAGCGGTATGAACTCTCTATTTCTCAACTAAATATAATTTTTTAAATAAGATTTAAATTTAAAGATAATGAATCTAATCTCTCATATTTGTTTACATGCAACAGAGGGAGAAGAAATGGATGAAGTCATTACGGAGGCACTCCCTTCTACTTCAACAATGCAACGACCTCTAAATTTGATTGAAAAATCAAATTTAGCTGCATTGGATAAAATGGAGAGCTCATTTGAAGTTAGGATCATTTTGAAACAAGAACCTCAGTATTTAAGCTTTGGTAGAGAGGAGGTTTTAATCCTCTCCAATCCTTTAAAAGAGGTTAATGACAATGTTATCTTGGCCATTCTCAGGTAACGTTTATTTATTTGTTGCTACTTCAATGAGCTAACATTTGTTTATTTATTCACAGTGTAGTTATATATCAATTTCCTAGTGCAGAATGCAAATCAATTCTATGAGCTAATGTTTGTTTATTTCTTGGTGCAGTGTAGTTATTTCTCAGCTTCCTAGTGCAGTGCAGCATCGTGTCTACATGCTCGATGCTCTCCTTTCTTCTATTCTTAGCTCTCCTCAAAAGACTATAAAAGATGTTTGTACCTGGTTAAGCCCTTTGAATTTAGATGGGGTGCGAGTCATCTTAATGCCTTATCATGAGGCGTAAGTATCAACTCTAACCTTATTTTTACTATTTCTTTGGCAAGTTTATGTAAAACAATTTTTATTCTGGTCGTGTAGCTCACATTGGAGTCTGATCTTCTGGGACCTTGAACTCAACCATTTATGGTTTGTGAATTCAATAGAAGGCTATCATGCCAACTCCCCAACGTAATTATTCTCTTAATATTTTTGACACTTTCTTATTTTGTATCTTATGATCATGACATATTAATATATTTAATATGTCATGATGGACAGTGTTGCATATCGGCTAGTATCTGCTGTCAGAACAACCACGGAGCAACAAGATCAAGTAGAATTCAAAAGACATCTGCCAGTGGAGCAAAAAGTTGGACACAGCTGTGGGTGGAGAGTTGCCTACAACTGCATGTTGTTTCTTAGAGAGATTTTTGATTTGGAGTTACCAGTCAAAATGGAATCATATACAGAAGCCGATCTGCTAGCATTTTGGGTTGAGAGTATTCAGCATCTAATTACTACCATTGGGAAACAACCTGAAAATATGACTACATTGCAGCATGTATAAAACCTTATCTTTATACTTGTATGCTTGTTCAAGCCTTTAATTGGGATGTGTATATCTCTTAACTTTTTTATATTTTCCTCCAAGAGGAGAAGAGACTGAGTCTAATGAAAGCACGCTATCTTTATACTTCTATGATTATTTAAACCATTATTTTTATTTGGGATGTGTAAATCTCATAACTTTTTAAATTTTTCCTCCAAGAGGAGGAGAGACTCACTCTAATGAAAACCTTTTTAAATTTTTGCTCCAAGCAGAGGAGAGACTCACTCTAATGAAAGCATGTATGAAACCTTATCTGCTTGTTTAAGCCTTTATTTGGGATGTGTACATCGCATAACTTTTTTATATTTTTATGGCAGAAGGAGGATGTGGAGGACATAGCAAGTGAAGAAGAATACGATGTAGACTACTCTCTCAATAAGATGAGTCATGAAAATATGAATCTATTGGAGCAGATTGGAAGTTCATTCACCGCTATGTTGTTAATTCGACAACAACCTCATTTTTTTGAATTTGGTGAAGAAGAGATTTCAATCCTCTTGAATCCTAAGAATGAGGTTAATGTCAAAGTCATTACAACCATCCTCAGGTTTGATGCAGCCTTTTCCTAGGCTTTATACTTTGCTTATTTTGATTAAACCCAAGAAGCTAATACTTTTTTTTTAAATATAGTAATGTTATAGCAAATTTTCCACAAAATATACAAAGCGTTTCATATATGCTCGATCCTCGTATTTCGGAAGTGCTTAGCAACAAAGAAGAAACCATAGAGGATGTTTGCAAGTGGTTGAAGCACGTTCCTATGAATGACGCACGAGTTATTTTTACAGCATATTATGAGAAGTAAGCATCAAACCCTACTTGTTTTTCCTATTGCATTGCTAGAATTGTCTCAAACACAGTAATTATTCTTTATTGATAATGCAGCTCACATTGGAGTCTGGTAGTCGTGGACATCCTTGCGAAGAAGTGCTTCTTTGCCAACTCAATGACATCCGTCCATGGCAATGTGTTAGAGTAAGTATAGACTACACTTGTTGTCACTTCTTGACATGTAGATTGATATGCAATGCACATATTCACGGTTGTTATATGTTTTGATGTGCAGATCAGCTCAAAAGTTAGTAGGTGCTATCGACATAGTAATGCGGCAATGTGACTTGGCACAACAAATAGAATATATAACATGTCAGGTATCACATCAAGAGAATAGCCACATCTATAATTGTGGATGGAGGGTGGGCTACAATTGCTTTTTGGTACTTGGTCAAATTTTTGAGATACAAAATGACACCACACTGTCAACATATACGGATTTGCATCTCTATGCATTTATAACATGTACCATTCGAGCAATCATTGATTGCGAAATGAATGCCGTCAAAGAGTCAAAGAGGATAGAAGACCTCAACTCTACAAACATGGCTTCATTGGAAGAATTGGGAAGCTCTTTTAATGTTAGGATTATGATTCAACATAGACCTCAATATCTTGAATTTGGGGGAGAGGAGATTTCAATTCTCTCTAGAGCTTCAAATGAGGTCAATAACAACATTATGATGGCCATTCTCAGGTTTGATACAAACTTTTTCTCTGCTGGATAATTCAATATTTTGATTAAATCTAATAAGCTAATATTCATTTATTTGTTGGTGCAGTATAGTTATCTCACAATTTGGTAGAGTCGTACAAAATCGTGTGTATATGTTGGATTCCCTCCTTTCTCCTATACTTAGCGATAGCAGAAAGACAATAGCCGATGTTTGTAAATTGTTACAGCCTTTACATTTACATGGCATGCGAGTCCTATTTATGGCATATCATGAGATGTAAGTATCATGGCAACCTTTATTTTCATCTTATACTGGCAACATTGTGTTAAATAATAATGGTTCTTAATTATTCGTGTAGGGAACATTGGACTCTGGTGGTTTGGGACCTTGAAGACAACTATTGTTGGTTTGTTAACTCAATTGCAGGCTTTCATGGCTCAGTGCAAACGTAAGTATTCTATTAATCTGTTGTTACTTCTATATTATGTACCTTATGTAATAGACACACTAAGTTTTTTTAATATGTCACAATGAGTAGGTCGATTGAGAAGTTGGTATCTGCTATCAGAGAAACAGGACAGTACAAAGACTCGGTAGACTTCCAAAAGCATTTAGTAGTAGAGCAGGAAGATGGGCATAGTTGTGGGTGGAGAGTTGCCTACAACTGCATGTTGATTTTCAAAGAAATTTTCTCACTTAAGCCATAGATCTCATCGGAAGACTCTTTGGAGCTCAAATATTCAGAGGAGGATATACAATTGTTTAGGGCTGAAATCATTTGAGACCTAATTGCTGCCATTAGAATACAATGTGCAACTGAAGCAATATCAGAGCTTCCCTTTAAGGAAAAGGAGACTGAGTCTACTATGAAAGCACTACACACTACAGAAGAAGTAGAGACCCAGTGTACACCTACAGCACCATAGCCTCCACTGGAAGCATCAGAAGAGTTGCCACCGCCTCCGCTTGCATTTAAGGAAGAGGATACTGAGTCTACTCCGAAAGCACTACATACTACAGAAGAAGTAGAGACTGAGTGTACATCTACAGCACCACAGCCTCCATTGGAAGCATCAAAAGAGTTGCCACAGTCTCCACTAGAAGCATCACAAGAGTTGTGATGCATGTATGATGTTGTGTTTGCAGTTTTTGTTGATTATACACCAATTTGTGACTTATTACTTAAGTGGCATTTACTGATGATATTTATATAATTATTTCATGCACACAATTTTATGATATGAATGTGTGATGATGTGATTATTTGGAAATAAATCCTTGTGTGATGAGAATTTTGATATGAATATGTGATGATGTAATATTTGTTATATATTTCTTCATGCACACAATTTTATGATATGAATGTGTGATGATGTGATTATTTGGAAATAAATCCTTGTGTGATGAGAATTTTGATATGAATATGTGATGATGTAATATTTGTAATATATTTCTTCATGCACACAATTTTATGATATGAATGTGTGATGATGTGATTAGTTGGAAATAAATCCTTGTGTGATGAGAATTTTGATATGAATATGTGATGATGTAATATTTGTAATATATTTCTTCATGCACACAATTTTATGATATGAATGTGTGACGATGTGATTATTTGGAAATAAATCCTTGTGTGATGAGAATTTTGATATGAATATGTGATGATGT
Source organism: Dipteris shenzhenensis (assembly GCF_047967505.1). Classification (NCBI taxonomy): domain Eukaryota; kingdom Viridiplantae; phylum Streptophyta; class Polypodiopsida; order Gleicheniales; family Dipteridaceae; genus Dipteris; species Dipteris shenzhenensis. The sequence goes on along the minus strand of NC_141608.1, from coordinate 27,776,509 downwards.
AATATTTGTAATATATTTCTTCATGCACACAATTTTATGATATGAATGTGTGATGATGTGATTATTTGGAAATAAATCCTTGTGTGATGAGAATTTTGATATGAATATGTGATGATGTAACTTGTATTCTTCCATCGTAGTCCTTCCATAGACACTCTCTTCTTTCTTGCATCGTAGTCCATCTCCCTTTCTTTATCATTTCCCCACCCATCGATGTCCTTGGCATTGTCGAAGACGTGGAGTTTGGAATTAACAATCTCAAAGAATGGATTGCTGACCAAGGAGCACAGATAGAGGCCAGAATTCGACAAGGTTCTCCTTTGACACACATGGAGCGAGAGGAAATTGCTGCACAAAGGCACGCAGAGAGGGAGGAGACTCTCAAGATAGCAGAGAGTGAAAGACTTTTAAGACGTATGATAAAAGCACGACAAGATCTATTAGACTTCTTAAGTAACCTACGTTATCGCACCTCTCGTCATGGGCGATTTGATGCGGATGCTGAGAGAACAATAAGAGCCTCTCAGAGAAATTATAAAGAAACAATTTGTGATTGCTTAAATTTCTTCTTCGCATGTAATTATGTTGAGGATACAGCTGTGGAGGCAATGAAAGATTGGGTTGTTGAGAAGATAAGAGAGACCAATGATGAGATCTTCTAGACTTAGGGTGATTAAGAAGATAATAGAGACTGTATTAAGGTGTTTTTTGACACCATATGGCTTTGAGTAATATGATCTACTTCTTGTACAAATGTGATGTTAAGATGATGTTAAGAGAGACTGTATTAAGGTGTTTTTTGACACCATATGGCTTTGAGTAATATGATCTACTTCTTTACAAATGTGATGTGCTCTTTTTGAAATGTACTCTAGTTTTCATAACATGTCACGCCATTTTTTCTAATTTGATTTTTTAAAATCTTACTTTTTGTCTCTTTTAACAATGTGATGTACTCTATTTTTAATGTACTCTAGTTTTAATAACATCTCACGTCATTTTTTCTAATTTGATTTTTAAAAATCTTCCTTTTTGACTCAATGTTTTGTTTTATAAGAGCCTCTTTTTTTGAAATGTTTTATCCAAAATTATCTCACAAAATGAATTTGGACAGTGCAAGAGTCCAAAATTAATGAAATAGGTGTTGTGACTAGATGTATCATTGACATAGTAAGAGGCAGACCCTTGAGGGGGGGTGGATTGGGATATGTGTGATCAAGGGGTTTCTAGGAGCATGTGTGCATCCACTAGCAGCCATATGTTTGTGTGTGTGTGTGTAGAAGAGGCACACTTAGTGCCATAGACCATGACAAAGGTGATGATGTAATGCAAGGGCCCCCACACAGGGTGGTGCCTATGATTGTGGAGTTCCTATGATCTAGGAGCTACCTCCATTGATGTAGGAGAGGTGCCATTGATTTAGGCCACCCTCTCTCCCATTTCATAAAAGAGTGACTTCCCTCTCACAATGAATAGAACACCCATTTGAATATCTCATGTGTTCTCACTCCCCTCCATGATGAAGCTCTCCTCTCTCCCCAAGTTCCAACAATGATGCAGGCCATGGAACAAAAGATTCACTTGTCCTAGCTATCACGTTAGACTTATCCATGACGAGAAAATGTCTGGTGCCCACACTGCAAGGCCAATTATATAGCAAATGAGTGCCCATTCCTAAGAGCCATGATCACTGCATAAGCAAATTTGCCACCAAGGTTGTGGTGCCATATTTGCGTCATCGGTGGCCATGATGAAAACAATTACATCTTCAACATGCATAACAACCCACTTTGATCTCAAAAATACCAACTGGCACCCATGCCAGTGTTCAAGCAACTGGCACTTGCACAAGCGCCCCCAGCTCCAAGGCTGAATCCTGTTTCCATTTAGACACAAATCCCATAACTACTCAGGAATCCGAATCCACGACCATATCCAAGAGCACTAAATCTTGCTCGTCGGGCAGTTCCAATACAACAACTACAAGCTGAGGAAGTAGACTTGCCATTCGAGTATGAAGTAGAGTACCCAACGTACTATGTAGAAGGTGCAGAGGGTCTAATACCAATATACACAAATCAAGTTCGACCCAATACATATCGAGCACCAATCAAGTGCTATGGTTGTGGAGAAAATCACTGGATCACAGAGTGTCCTCATTGTGGTAGCCCCGCTACTTTCCAACCACTTTGTAGAGATTGTGGCATAGACATGGTTGCATGGATTTTCCCATGAAAAATAAGGTCCCACAACAAATAGAGGTTAAGCCTGACATCCCAATCGGCATCATTTGGGTTGACCATCAAAGTCTGGGGCTGCGGCAAGCATAATATCACAACCTGTGAATGTAATTACATGCCAGCAGAAAGAGGCTACTAAGGACCCTAATATTCCAATCCAACCAAAACGACTTCTTAAAAAGAAAGCACAAGTGCTTCCACCTCTGCCAAGCAATAAGCAGCTGAGCTCATCCACATCAACTCCTGAGCCTCAAATAACAGAATCTCCATACCCAAATGCAGAGGTGGAAAAGGCTCGTTTTCAGGCACTTCAATTATGGGTACAAAAGGAAAAGCTCAATTTGAGGCTAAGAAGCAAGCACTAGATACAATCCATGACTTGGCCCCATAGAGTATTGATACTATACTCAAGCCTCTGTTCCAACAACAGACTCCACGACATAATGTACTGCCACATCAACTTGAAGGAGCTGCACTCTCTAGCATCCTAAGTTGCCCTGTGTCAATTCCCATCGGAATCCTCCTACGAAATTGTCCTAATATCTGGGAGAGTTTCAAAGGCCTGATTGAACTCGCAATTCCCCCTCCACCTATGGACGACATCGAAGATATCCCTATGTGGATGGGTGAGAGAGATGGCATACAAAACAGTACTGTGCCTTTGATCCACAAGGCATATAATGAAGTCCAAGCCATAGTGGATGGTGGAGCAGGTGTAAATGTCCTATCAAAGGAGTTGTATGATGAATGGGGTCTCCCACTTATGCAAAAGGATAATTTCAACATACGCCTTGTAGATGAACTCTTGGGAATAGTGAATGGCATGTCCACAAAGGTTGCACGAGTCTGCTTTTCCCTTCAATTCACAATCTTGGATCTTTTCAAAAAATCCTATCAAATCTTACTGGGATGTCCTTGGTTACGGGAAGCATCAGTCCTCCATGACTAGGGAACTGATAGACTGACAATCCAGAATCATGACACTGCAGTCACGATGAATGTGGGGACAGGAGCTATAAAACCAATTGTGCCTAGAGCATTGGATGACACATCTTCAATGACAATCTCAAGAAAATTAGCTGCCCTACAATAGCATGCCATAGTACGTGATTCACAAAGCAATGTCAATAATTGGATATAAATATTGGCAACAATCGACAACTACCATTCATTAGACCCCATCTTCTCGCATATAGATGCTAAGGTGCTACAGGTAGATCCTCCACTCACATAAGAAGAACCAATCGATCTAGAGGTACCATTCTTTATGGCTAATCTTGAGTGGGATAATGAACTTGAAGAAGGTACCCATATCAATGATGACTCAGATTTTCCATGGGACCTTGAAACTGAGGCTGAGAATGTTGAAATTGAAGATCAAGTCTATGACAATGACTTTGCCATTCTGTATTTGAACCTCCAAAGTTGAATACCAGTAGAACATCCCGCAAGAAAGTTGGAGGAGATCGTAGAAAAGCCAAGGTTAACCACTCCAATGAATTCGAACAAGTCCAAACAAGGATCGTTGAATTGTATCTTGCAAAGCCATCTCCCTCAAAATCAGAACCACCGCGTCCCTTGAGGGACTGGAAGGAGTATGCGTGACAAATGAACCCTTACTTTTGGGAACACCTTACCAGTGGAAAATTTACCCCATAGTTCCCAACGTAAGAATTTTTGGAGGTATAAACCACATGTGCGGATGAAGCTCGATCAAGAGACTTTAGAAAAAGAAAGTCAAAAAGAGCCTAACAAATTGGTAAATGAAAATATGCCACCCAATACACATGGCACATGTTAGGCTAGTTCAATACCATCAGAGGCTGATCTTCAAGAAGTGTCAGAGTACTTCAGGAATTACACAAGTGGCAGTGTCCCCATAGCAATGCCAAGACCACTAAAAGAATATGAAGTTAAAGCTGTGCTACTGGAAACATTGGATGGAGTCCAATTCAACATAACCATAAACAGGAGTTGATTGAAGCGATACAACATCAAAATGAAAGCCATCCCCAACAATAATGAAGTTTTGGGAACCCCAAGTCTTCAATAGTTTGCACTAGATTGTTACACGTGCACTCACTAGAATATGCACATTTTTGCACATATAGTTTGCACTAGATTGTTACACGCACACTCACTGTCATAGGCACATTTTTGCACATTTAGGAAGACCTAATCAAGTTCCTATTAGGGATGATTTAGTCTTAGTTTTTTTATTAAATCCCACAAATAAGCATATAGTTAGTCCCTACCTAATTGACACATCACATGCACTCACACGATTTTGCAAAGGCACATAATAGATTGCATCAATAATAGTATCACACACTTTCATTCCATACTCTCAAAGCATGCAATGAATTCACAACAAGCAAGATAAGAAGCTATGCCAAAACTAAAGAAGAATTGGCAAAAGAGTCTGCAGCCTTAGCAACAAGACCCCCACCAAACATCATAGCTGTCTCCTAAATGCAAAAATATCAGAATTGCATACAAACTTATCTACAAGCTCAATGATATGGGTGTAATCACATCCAACATAGTATGCAAGATAGCAAGAAATGCTAGCCTCAGTAATGAGACCCCCGCCAAACCTCTTCCCAAGAAGATTCGATGGCAGAGTCTGCAGTCTTAGCAACAATGAGATCCCCTCTAGAGTTCACAACCATCTACCCCTCATCAAGATGAGATAAGCTTCCTGACTACAGACCACAAATTGTATGGTGCAAAAGCATTATAGCAAGAATGACTCGCATGCCACAAGCTCAACAGCCACTAGGTTACGCACATGGCATCCCAACTCCAAAATCAAAATAAGCCATAACTCGAGGATGGGTAATCAAATGGATCTGGGAGTATGTTGTCTCTATGCCAACATGGACTTAGGTAGTACAGAATGTGTGTGTAGAGTAGCAACAAAACTCCGCTTGTACTTGCATAAGGCTAGGAATAATCCCTCTTAGGAATCCAACTTGCATGTTCTACATGCAAGTTCTACATATGATTCCTACATGCAACATGCGAGTTCTATATGCAACGCCTACATGCATGTTCTACATGCAAGTCCTACATGCAAGTCCTACTTGTTGCAATTCCTACATGCATGTTCTACATGCAACCCCGGGGGATTCACAAGAGGAAACTTATGATATCACGTGTGTACAATAGGGGGGTTTTTTTTAATGAGGCATAACCTTATACATTAGGGGTGGGGGGACTTTTATTTTTTCCCAATATTGAAGTTAGGGGGGCCATGCCATATTTAAGAGGGGGGGACATAGTATAGGCTACCTTGGGTGACTAGTCCAAACAAGTTTGGTTTTGTGTATGGTTTTAAATCATCATAGGGAAAGTAATCTAAATTTGCTTATTGTGTGATCTAAATGCTTGAGAAAGAATGTAGATTTAAGGAAAGGGGGGACATAATAGAATTTTGGTGGTATCTTATAAGCTTAAATAGGGGTGCTTTATCATCCTACATGGATCTTAAATAGGGGGTTTTCTTGAAGTTCATGCATGCAGGTAACGTCCCCCTTTCATGAAGAGTGAATCCCCCAGGCATGCAACTCCTACATGCAACATGCAACTCCTACATGCAAGTTGCAACTCCCACATGCAACTTCTATATGCAAGTTCTACATGTAGAGAGAGAATGTCTTACAATTCCTACATGCAGAGAGAGAAGCTCTCCAACTTGTATAGATACCCCATAATGGAATGAAACCCACACTCTTTGGGGCATTGTGTTGAGTTCTACTTTGGTATTCCAAGCAATTGTCTCAAGTGTCCATGCTTCCTTGCACTCCACATCCAAAAGCATGTCGTAACCCCTCAACTCCTCCTCCCCTCTCCTTCAACCTTGCAACCCATCCTCTCCCTCTCCTCCTCCTCCTTCCTCCTCCTTCTCCCTCCTCCTCCTCCTCCCCTCCCTCTACCTCCTTCTCCTCCCTCCTCCTCCTCCTCCCTCTTCTCTATCTCCTTTCCCCCCCATGCTCTTACATCTTCTTTCTCTCCCACTCCTATGCTCCCCCTAAACCCTTAGTTCCTCAACCCTTAACCTCCATGAACTATGAGGGATACGAGTTCTCCACCATGTACTCTACCTTGAACCTTGGATCCTCCCTCTAACCCTTGAACCTCTTTTAAACTCTAGAACCTCTTCTAAACTCTTGAAAGCCCTAAACCTCCCTCTAACCCTTAAACTCCTCCTAAACTATGCAAATCCCAATGAAGGCAAAATCCTTCATTACCTCAACCATGATGATGCACGTTACTTTCACACATGCATACACTTTTTTTGCTTACCACACTTAAGCCTACATCTCTCACTGGAATATGACTCGAGGTCCTAAGCTACACATATACGACAAATGACAACCCCGATGTATCTATAGGTGATAAAAAGCCTCAGAACCCTACATAGTGAGAATACCCTACTCTTCCTTCGGAAGCCATGGGAAAGAGCCAACACATGGCTTTTAAGAAATATCTCACCCAAGCTCGAAAATGCCCACTACAAATCTTGGCCACTATAGAGGATTGTACACATCCTAGATCTGGAGGAGATGGTATCGGATGAAGAAACACCCCTTCCTCTACAAAAGAAGCAGATGCTCATGGCTAGCTTTGCAAATTTCAAGGTATCATTGGACCTCTCCAAGCATCAGAAGAGGCTCAAGAAGATTAGCTTATTGTAATACGCTAGCGTACCTTGGGCGTCAAGGAAGGCTTCCCCGCATGCTCTAACACATTATGAGAGTTTTTAATGCAGTGGAGGTATGCTTGCTAAGAATATCATGCTTTCACCTGATATTATAGCATAGGACTTTTAGCTTCCTATCATCACAACGAGGAGGTTGTGTATAAAAAAGATGTTGATTCTAACATGCAGAAGGAGTTCGGACCACTAGAGACACAAAAGAATTACTTTTTCATCAATAATATTCAGGATTTGAGAAGACGACAATAATTTGTTTGGTATCTCAAAAGGATGCAGTTGCTCAGCAAAACTAATACTACATGAGCACAGATTCTTATGCTATGCTAAGTGTAGCCGAGAAGGGAACCAAGATATCATGAGAACATCTGCTACACTCATGGCTAATGAATGAGATTGCCAAAAAGGATTTGAGCGCTTCCAATTATCATTAAAAGATAGGGCCATTCATTGCTGCATTATTTGAATTTGCTACTCATATGGGTACAAAGGCCTCGGAGGTGACTAGTCCATCACTATAGAGAAGAGCACACTAAAACATTGCATGACAACCAACATGAAGGGGAAAAGACAAATCAAGGTATGCTATAGGCATTGGAAGACACCCAATACTCAAAAGAGGAATCTATGATGGTTGTGTATGGCCAATCCTTGGCAGAACGCCTGTGGGATATGCTCGTAGTAGGAGAAGAGCTGCTAGCCACACATGCAGAGCCCAAATATTGCAAGACGTTCAAGTTATATCCTCGGCCAAAATCAATACTTCAAAAGCCAGAGACTTGGAGCAAACCAGAGGATAACATTGCTAGGATACTGCTTACATTGCCTTCCAAAAGCTCCTTCAAAGCATTCTCCCCTGTCCACAACATGAAAGACTCCAAGGGAGGACAAAGGAAAAATGAAGATATAGGAGATCAATGCAGCCACTGATAATAGTGACAATGACATTCTCTACATGTTAGTTTATATGTAGAGTTGCTTATCACTTCAAATTATGCATATTCCCAAGATTGGATTCTAGTGCTTCAAAGTGGGAGTAGGTGACATAAAGTTTTCTTTTGCAAATGGGTTTGTTGACAAATGTGAGACATGTGCCTAAGCTGATCAACGGTCTTATTTCAATGGGTCAGCTTGATGATGCTAGTTTTCACACCACATTTGGTTTTCAAAGTTGGAAAATTTATGGTTTTGGCAAGAGGTGCCAAGTGTGGGACATTGTATCTTGTACATGTATCAGGGGTGTCTCATCATGTTGCTTTAATAATCGAGTAGCCAAGTGCTTCTTTATTGCATTTTTGATTGGGGCACATGAGTCAAAATGGAATGAAACTCTTATGCCATTTGGGTTATGTACCACATTTGAGTTTTTCTTACTTTGAATTTTGTGAGCACTTTCTCTATGGAAAGGAGACTAAATCAGCCCATAAAACAAGGGGAAAGAATGTGAGGATAGTGGGAGAGAAGGAAGAAGTCTCATTTGTAGCTTTCTCACATACACAATGGGGGAATACACACAAAGGTGGAGGTTGAAAAACAGTTTTCCTCTTCCTAGTTGTGAAAGCCAAAAGAACTCTACTACAAAGAAATAGAAGAATCCTATATGTGGGTCTCAAACCAAACTCAGCTGACTAAGGTGGCATACTAACTGAGCCACACACTAGAGTACATAAGGATAGCTATCATCCAGCTATTAATCAGGGGCGGTGTACCAACCGCATCTGCAGCTAACAAGTTGATGACATAAATGCACAACGATCACCCTGGCATATCACGAGTGGAGCTCGATATCTCAATACTCCCCCTTGAGCTCAATCCCAATTCTTCTTCGTGAATATGTCAGCTACCTGATCCTCTGTGCTGACATAAACTAGATCAATAAGACGTGGTAAAACCTTCTCCCACACATAGTGATAATGCACCTCAATGTGCTTTGTTCTAGCATGATAGACTGGGTTATTTGCCAAGTGTATACTGCTCATGTTGTCACAATAAATGACAATTGGCCCAGATGCATATCATAAAGTAGCTTATGCAACCAAGCTACCTCACATGCAGCCATTGCTACACCCTTGTACTCAGCCTCTGTGCTCGACAAGGCAACTATAGGCTGTTTCTTGCTGCTCCAAGTGACTCAGCACTCCCAAAAGAGAACACATATCCACTGGTAGATCGTCTATCAGAAATACTACCAGCCCAATCACCATCAGTGTATCCATGCAACTGTATCTGAACCCCAGTCTCATAAAATAGTCCATACTGCAATGTGGACTTCACATACCTGAGTATGCATCTAGCCGCATCCAAATGCGGTTTTCTTGGAGCTTGCATAAACTAACTTACCAATCCAACAACATAGCTCAAATCTGGCCTGGTAATAGTCATATAAATCAAACTTCCTACTATGCGTCTGTACATAGTAGGGTCTTCCAAAAGCTCACGTGCATCTGCGCTCAGCTTCACATTCTACTCCAAAGGAACTGAAATAGGCTTACAACCTGTCATCCCATATTGGACAGCATGTCCAATCCATACTGCCTCTGCAAGAGCCATATCCCACTTGGTGATCTAATCACCTCAATGCCCAAGAAATAACGCAGCTCTCCCAAATCCTTCATCTCAAACTTTTGCTTCGATAGCATTTTCACATGAAGGATATCTTCATCACTATCACCTGTGATGATCAAATCATCAACATAAATGACAAGCAGCATAATACCTTTCTCTGTTTTTCTCACATAAAGTGAGAAATCTGCCTTGGAAATCTGAAAGCCAATAGTGACAAGATACTGTCCTATCTGGTCAATCTAGGTGCTTGCTTCAAGCCATACAAGGCTTTCTTCAACCTGCAAACAAACTCAGGATGAACAGCATGAACATAACCTGGTGGCTGCTCCATAAAGACCTCTTCTTACAAATCACCGTGCAAGAAGGCATTCTTTACATCCATCTGATGTAAAGGACATCCCTTTGATGTGGCCATAGCAATGACTACTCTTACGGTTGCCATCCTTGCAACCGGACTGAATGTTTCTTCATAATCAATGCCATATGTCTGTGCATACCCCTTGACAACTAATCTTACCTTGCATCTGTTCACAGAACCATCTGCATTGTGCTTCACCTTATAAACCCACTTACAGCCAATTGCATTCTTGTCTTTAGGCAAAGGCACCAATTCCCATGTAGCATTTGCTTCTAAGGCATCCATTACTTCATCCATGGCTTTCTCCCATTTTTCTTTTCCCATGGCTTGCTCAAAAGAAGTGGGTTCTAATTCCTATATCACTTTGACCATATAGGCATAGTGAATGGCTATAAATCCATAATATTTCAGCCTATCCACAGGATACCTAGCTCTGGTAGACCTGCACAAAATAGGCTCACTTCTAGGTGCTCTCAAAACATCCCTGGTCTTCCTTACTCCAGGTGTGACAAGAGAAGGAATACCCAACTCATCATCAATGCTCTGTTCTGGGCCACTGGATTCACCATCCACATAAGAGTGACCTGCATTCACATCAAACATGGGCTGATCTACCTTCTCTTTTCCTTTTCGTGATACTTGCATACCACTATCCGCATTGCTTTGAGGAGATCCTCCTAATCTCAATCTGCCTATCCATGGCGAAGTATGTGAACCATTGCTAGAAGACACTCCAAGTCCACTAATATTTTGTGATTGCTATTCTGAATTCTATGTAGCATTACCATTTTGTGCATCTACATCATCAATCACATTTACTGGTTTATACCAGCTACTCATCTCATCAAAAATAACATCTCTGCTCACTGTAGACTTACGAGTAGAAGGGTTATAGCATCTATATCCTTTCTGCTGTAGAGAATAACCAATAAAGATGCACTTCTCAGGTTTTGGATCCAACTTGAACCTCAACTCATTTGGCACATGAACATAGGCAACGCAACCAAAAATTTTCAAATGAGAAATATCTGGTTTCCTACCAGTATACATCTCCTCTGGCATCATGCCATGTATTGCTGCAGTGGGAGTCCTGTTCATTATGTAAATTGCTATAGCAACTGCTTTAGACCAATAATAATCTGGTAGGCATTTTTCATTTACCATGGCCTGAGATACCTCTCCAATATGCCTATTTTTCCTTTCTGCAAGTCCATTTTGCTTTGGGGTATGACTACATGAATATCGCTGCTTTATGCCACGCTCCTGCAGGAACCTTGCAAACTCAATTGAGAGGTACTCTCCCCCTCCATCTGACCTTAGGCATTTTATTTGCAGGCCTATTTCTTTTTCAACCATAGCTTTAAAAGCTTTGAAATAATAAAAGTGACAAAATAATGACAGCCTCCAATAGATGCAACTTGAGTAGTCCACACATCAGAGTGGATTAATTCCAATGGCTTCTTACTCTCTTGAACATGTCTAGGGCATGGTTTCCTTGCCTGTTTTCCAAATTGACAGGCTTCACATACCTTATGCATTTTTGCAACCTTGAATTTAGGCAATCCTGCAACAATATTTTGGGCCTACATTGATTTAAGTCACTGTACATTAACATGACCAATGCGTTTATGCCAGATATCAATATCTGGAGCTACACCGGTCCCATGTGCAAACATTGCTGCACTCAATTCGGGCATGTCCACATTTAACGTAAACATCCTTGACCTGCAAGCCCTGCTCAACCATTTGACCAATAGAAACCAGGTTCTTGGTGATATTCAGGACATGAAATACATCAGACAGGTATTTGATTTTCCCATCCTACATAGACAAAGGAATTTTACCAATCTGCACAATAGGATGTGCAGTATCATCACCAGTCTCCACAAATCCTGGTCTTTCCATTTTCCTTGCATCCTGCATCCATTCAGCATGACCCATTATGTGGTTTGATGCACCTGAGTCAACATACCACACATCATTGCTTTCTTCTGCACTTGTCACAGAATTGGTCATGTGCAGCATCATAAAGAGATGCTCATTTCTGTCATCACCCTGTCTACTAGAAGATGCATAATTCCCTTGCTGCAATTTTCCATTCATGATGTCATTTTGCTTTTTGTAGCAGTCTTTAGCCATATGACCCATTTTACCACAGTAGTAGCATTCAACATTGTTGTTTACATTTTGGCCTCTCTACCATCCACCACGACCTCTTTGGCTCCCCTTGCCTCTAGAGTTACCACGTCCTCCTCCATAGGACTGGTTTTCTTGAGTTTGCTTCTTATTCTGATTTCTACCCTGGCCTCCAGATTGGCCTACTCTACCTCTACTTCTACCTCTTCTAGCACTCGAGTAGAAGACATTTTCTTTTGAAGTTCCTCCTTAAGAAGATGCACCACCATTTCTCTACTCTTCAGAAATTAGAAGAGCAAACAACTCCTCAAAATCAGGAAATTTTTTACGGATGGCAATGGATGTCCGGAACTGTGCATAATCCTTTCCTAGACCATTCAAGGTCATAGAAACTAAATTATCATCTTCCACTGGCGAAGCAAGTGCATCTGCAATTTTCTTCACGTTCATGTGGTAGTCATTGATGCTCATATTTTCTCTCTGCACATTATGCAACTCCTACTTGAGCTGCATTTTCCTGGCTTGCGTATTTGTGCTGTACATTTTTGCCAAAGTATCCCATGCCTCCTTTGGCATACTTGCATCTTGAATATGCACAATCATAGAATCTGAAATATTGATAGACAGCCAGTACATAACTTTTCTGGCTCTCGCATGCCATCCTTTAAATGCCTGCATTTCCTGTTGATTGGGAACATTAGGAAGAACTGGTTCTTCTTCTTCATTTCCTATAATGAACTCCCAATAGCCTTTTCCCATAAGGAAATTCGTCATTCTAAACTTCCATGCTTGGAAATTGTTTTTGTCAAGCTTTTCAGTGACAATCTGTGAAAGAGAATCAAATGCCATTACAAAACACTACAAAATATTCTGTCACTGCAAAAAACACAGCTTCTGCCTCATAAGGGCAAATTTGCAAAATTGACGAAAGTGGTATTTGACCACACAGTCACTTCCTAGTGACAATTTTGCATGAACAAGCAATAAGGATGATTCTGTAACTCCCAATATCTCGGAGCACAGGCATACGATGCAATTTCTATGGCAACTTTTCACCAACCTGCAGAGTAGTGGTCGCACAGCAAAAACAGGGCCTTTTTCTCAGTGCTTGCAGAGAACTTCTGCCTCCAAAATGGGCCCCAAAAGGCCTCGAATGAGAAAAATAAAGTCACTAAGGGCTTCGCCCAAGCCCGCAGCATATATTGCCCTCGCCACATCACAAAGGGCATCTCAATCTGAGACAATGCACTCTTGCACTTTCTGACTGAGATTTGCTCCCAAACTCAAAAAAGGAAAGCAACACTGGTCCTCTTACCCGGACACCACGAACTTGGTTTACTTTCTTGAGCTCCTTATCACAAACCAGGATTTGATACCATGTGAGGATAGTGGGAGAGAAGGAAGGAGTCTCACTTGTGGCTTTCTCACATACACGATGGAGGAATACACACAAAGGTGGAGGCTGAAAAATAGTTTTCCTCTTCTTAGTTGTGAAAGCCAAAAGAACTCTAGTACAAAGAAATAGAAGAACCCTATATGTGGGTCTCAAACCAAACTCAGCTAACTAAGGTGGCATACTAACTGAGCCATGAACTAGAGTACATAAGGATTGCTGTCATCTAGCTATTATTCATGGGCGGTGTCCCAACTGGATCTGTAGCTAACAAGTCGGTGACATAAATGCACAATGGTCACCCTGGCATATCACGAGTGGAGCTTGATATCTCAACAAAGAAAGAGCTTAAAAAGCTTGATTTGGTGCATTTAGACAGTTGTGGTCCCATGCCTACACGGCCATTAGGCAAGGTTGAATACTATGTGATATTCATTGATGATGCAACTAGGAAAGTGTGGGCTTATGCTTTAGCTCAAAAGAGCCATGTGTTCCAAGTATTTTAAAAATGGCTGGCTTTGATTGAAATTTAGTCAGGTAGAACACTTAAATGCCTATGAACTAACAATAGTGGAGAGTATCTCTCTCATGACTTTTGGCATTATCGTGATACATGTGAGATCAAGAGGGAGCTCATGTCTGTTTACACTCTAAAGAAAAATCTAGCTATAGAACAGATGAACCACACCATTCAAGAAAGGTTGCAATGTATGCTTTCCAATGCAAGTCTTTCTAGTGGTTTTTGGGCTGAGGCAATGAAGACTGCATTGCATGTGATCAATAGATCACCTAGTATTTGGATGGTGGCATTCCTGAAGAGGCATAGAGTATTACGAAGCCCTCTTACTTTCATTTGTGTATATTTGGGTGTGAGGCATATTCATATGTGCCAAAAGATCTTTGAAAGAAGGTAGATCCTTAGTCTAGGAAATGCATCTTTCTAGGTTATGGTGAAAGTGGAGAGATGGGCTATCATTGTCTCTAGGATCCATAAGCAAAGAAGATCATATGAAGCCATGATGTGGTGTTTAATGAGAAGAAGATGTGTAAGACACCCATGAGGGAAATGATGAGCCAAATATTCCTGATATGTAGGTAGGACAGAAAGATGAAATGTCGTTGAGAAGATTAGATAGAGTGTCTGGACCCCATGAGAGATTTATTCTAGGGGTAGACTATGTGATGCTTACTAATTGTGGGGAGCCTTCTTGCTATAGGGAGGCTATAATGTGTGAGGATCAGCACAAGTGGGAGTATGCTATGTAATCAGAGATGAGTTCCCTCATGAAGAGCAAGACTTGGGACTTGGTTTTTTTGCCATATGGAAAGAAAGCATTGCCATGTAAATGGGTCTACAAGATGAAAGTCATAGGTGATGATGGGCCTAAGTACAATTCTTATTTGGTTGCTAAAGGGTTCAAGCAAGAGAAGGGTGTAGACTTTGATGAGATATTCTCTCCGGTTGTGAATATGACCACACTTAGATGCATACTTGGACTTGTGCATAGCAGATATGCAGATGGGTCAAGACAAGTTTTTCGCATGGGGATCTGCATGAGGAACTTTACATGGTACTACTGGAAGGATTTGAATCAAAGAGCAAAGAGAATTTGGTTTGCAAGATGAAAACGAATCTCTATGGACTTAAGCAAGCGCCATAAGTTTGATGCTTTCATTCGGTCCCAGGGTTTTAGAAGAAGTGAGATTGATCACACTGCCTCTATACTAAAAGGGCTAAGGATAAGAGCCTGATACTCTTGGCACTTTATGTGGATTATATACTATCGGCTAGCAAGAACACTTATGAGCTGGATGCATTGAAGGCCCAGTTGCATGAGGCCTTTGACATGAAGGATTTGGGACCTGTAGGTCATATTCTTGGTATGCGCATCATGCATGATCGGAGTAGGAAACTCTTTTGGCTTTCACTGAAGGAGTATGTTACAAAAGTGTTGCACCATTTCAATTTGGAGGGGGGGAAGGCAATAAGAACTCCATTGCCTTCATATGTGAAATTGAGTCAGGAAAATAGTCCCAAACCAAATGAGGAGAGGGCCATGATGGCCAAGGTTCCTTATGAATCAATGGTTGGGAGTCTTATGTATGCTATGATAGCTACTAGACTAGACATTGCATTTGCAGTGGGACTTGTTAGCTGATATACAGCTAATCCAAGAAAGAGGCATTGGGAGGCAGCTACATGCATCATGATATACACGAAGGGTACCAAGGAGATGTGCATTTGCTTTGGTAGAGGAGAGATGTGGATACTTAGGTACACAAATTTAGGCTATGCAAGGTATGCGTATAGCAGGAGATTCACTTCTGGTTATGTGTTCACCTTGCAGGTAGTGCCGTGTCATGGATGTCTCACGTACATAAATGCATTGCTTTGTCTACCACAGTGGTTGAGTATGTTGCAACCATAGAGGGTTGCAAGAAGGCTATATGGCTTGATTGGCTAGTGGGAGATTTGGGGATTCATATAGGTGTACCGACATTGCATAGTGATTCCATGAGTGCTATTTAGCTAGCATGGAATCTGGTCTTTCATGCGAAGACCAAACACATTGACGTCGGGTACCATTTCATTAGGGAGGTACTTGAGGACAAGCGCCGAGAGCTTGTCAAGGTTCCTATAGATGATAACGTTGTAGATATGCTAACAAAGAGTTAGACTACCTAGTCAATGGTTTGAGTATTATCGTGTGTTAATGGGAATTAGATAGTATTCTTACTAGCTATTTTCCCTCAAAGGCACATTTTCCTTTAAGTGGGAGGTTGTGGGGGTTAAAGGTTATTGATCCTTAACCTTGGTTATGCACAATACTCAAACACACACATATATATATATATGGATGACATAGAAAATTAGGGTGTTCTACACCCACCAAAAACTCGTGTGGTTCACTTCTAGCTCTCCCTCTTGCTCACCTCTTCTGTTTCACTTCTGTTGAGAGCATTGTCAAGAAAGTCGAAGAGAAAGAGAAAGTATGAGAGAAAGAGAGCCAAAAGAAAGGAAAAGAGGAGAGGAGAGAGCCAAAAGAAGAGGAGGGAAAGAAAGAAGGACAAGAGAGAGGAAAAAGAGAGGAAAATAGTGGAGAGAAAGAGAGAAAGGAGAAAAGAAGAGAAGAGAAGGTGAATAAGAAGAGAAGAGATAGATGAAAGAGAGAAAGAAGAGAGGAGAAGATGAATAAGAAGAGGAGAATGAGAAAGAAAGAAAGACAGAAAGAAAGGAGAAAAGTGAAAGAAAGAAGAAGAGGGAAAGAGAGAAAAGAAGAAGAGAAGGAGGAGAAAGAAGAAGGAAAGCAAGAAAGAAAGAGGAGAATAGGAATAAAAAGGAGAAGAGGAATAAGAAGAAAAGGAAGAGCAATAAGAAGAGAAGAGTGAGAAAGAAATAAAGAGAGAAAGAAAGAAATAAGAAGGAGATGAGAAGGTGAAAAGGAGAAGAGGAATAAGGAGATGAATAAGAAGAGGAGAAGAAGAAAGAGTAGGTAGACGAAGAAGTAGAGGAATAAGAAGAGAAGGAAGAACAATAAAAAGAGGAGAGTGACAAATAAAGAAAGAAAGAAAGAAATAACAAGGATATGAGAAAGTGAAGACTGTTGGGATAAGTATGATCAAGGGCTTGCTCTATGGTGCATGTGTGCATCTAGGGGAGTCACATGTGTGTTTGTGTGTGTTGTAAAGGCACATCAAGTGCTATGATGTGTCTAGTGTGTGACCTAAGTGATGATGTAAGCCAAAGGCAATCCCATTGATGTAGGGACTGAATCCCACTGATGTAGGGACTGATTGCCACTATGTAGGGAAGGTATTACCTTCTCCCGCTTTCTATAAGAGAGAGTCCTCTCTCTCACAATCATAATAGAGAACTACCATTTTGATTCATTGTGCTCTCACACCTCTTTCAAGATGCATCTATTTTATCCTACAGGATTCTACACTTGGTATCAGAGCTTTAGGTTCTAGATGTAGCCTAGCCTAGCATTAGATGCTATCTCTAGCATAAACTACTAGTTTCTCCATCTTCTCCATCTTCCTCCTTCTTCCCAAAATCTTTGAAAGCTCTGTTCTCTGCCAACAAATGACCCTTTCCCAAACCCTTTGAGCTACAAACTCCTCACGTATGGGCAAACTTCGAGCTGCAAGCAATCAGAGAAATTTCGACTGTATGCGCAATGCCAACACTCACACTCTCTGACAAACTTTCATGCAATGCCACCTCTGTGCTTATCCTTTTGTCAATTCCTCTGAGCCCAAGCTAGATGACACTGAAGGGAACCTGTTGTTTAAATCTGAGCTTGTTTGGACAAGGAATGGAGGTGCAATAGGCAAAAAACCAGTCAGTCTTCTCAAGCATCTACAGGGCGACCTGGCGCAACATTTTGCCCCTCCTTGTTGGTAGCTCCTCTCTAGTATAAGGCCTTTCTTCCTACATAAAAATCCCCTTGAATAGAGCTATGAGCTATGAGAATCGCACCCTCCGATTTCTAGCCTCTGTTTTGGACAGTTTTGACAATGTTGTGAGTTTGATGCTACATTAGATGCTACTTTAGCATTTTTGATGTTTTAAAGCATTGAATAGCATCAGTAGAACTATGACTACACGTTTCCTTTGAGTTGCTATACCTAGATTTGCTTGGAATACTTTCATTTAGCCACCTCTATGATGCATGCAAGTTGAAGCATCATTTCCATTATGTTTTGTAGTATGGAATTTGGTTGCAAGCCTTTGCTACTCTAAATGCTTGTACTTTAAAGCTCTTCAACTCTTTCTAGCCTTGTAAGAGAGTAGAAACTACCCATTTTGGGTTAGACCCTCTCATGGCTACCTTCTTGAATATGGATAAGTTTAATGGTAAAGGCTTTCACACATGGCAGATGAAAGTTAACTTTGCATTGATGAGGGAAAACCTCTGAGGGCTTGTCAAACTTGCTTCAACTTCTTCTTCAACAGCCTCTAATGCTGGAGAATCCTCAGCTCCAACACACCCGGCATGAGATCCTGCTAGAGAGGAGAAAGCCTATGGCATCATTGCTCTTGGCTTAGGAGATGACTATATTCATCACATTTCTGATTTGGAGTCTCCTTCTGAAGCTTGGAAAAAGCTTGATATTATTTTTGGTGCTAGCTCTCACATCTCAAAATTGTCACTTAAGATTGCTTTCTTTGAATTGAAGATGGCTAGTGGCACTCCCTTGGCTGCCCATGTCAATCACATGTGGAGTCTCATGACTCAACTTGCTTCTATCAACTCTCCAATCACTACAGATGATGCAGTGGCAGTGTTGCTCAAAAGTATCCTTGAAGATTATGATCATGTTGTTACCACATTAATTCCTAATCCTACCCTTGAAGGTCTTATTACTACTCTTCAAGAACAAGAAAGACACATGGAACTCCGGAGAGGCAATGACATAGCCTATGCCATAAAAAATCAAAAGGGCAGGTTTTCACCTTACAGACATTGTGGGAAGACTAATCACCTCTCAAAAGATTGCTTCAAGATCAATCCTTGCAAACATTGTGGCAAAAACAATCACCATGAAAAGTATTGTAAAGCCAAAAAGGAAGCAACTACAAAGTCAGAAACTGCCAATCCACTTTTAGTTGATGTGCCTCCACAAGATGAGGCCTCCTCTGAAGACTATGCTTTTTAAGCACTTTGTCTTTTAAATTTTTGTTTATCATCACTTGGTCAAATTTTGAGGTTCTCTGCCTGGAGTAGTACTCCAAAAAGAATATCATCTATTATGTCTTTTGTAAATCACCTCTGGTCACCATATGATGTAGACCATGTTATATGTGTTTTAACTATCCCATTTTTATGAACCTCACACCCTTGGGAACCCTTGCTAGCATGAGATCCTAGCCATAGATTTATCCTTGACCACCATGAGATGGCATGAGAAACTATGAGACTAGATGTATCCTTGACACTGCAAGAGGCAAACCCTTGAGGGAGGGTATGTTGGGATAAGTATGATCAAGGGCTTGCTCTATGGTGCATGTGTGCATCTAGGGGAGTCACATGTGTGTTTGTGTGTATTGTAAAGGCACATCAAGTGCTATGATGTGTCTAGTGTGTGACCTAAGTGATGATGTAAGCCAAAGGCAATCCCATTGATGTAGGGATTGAATCCCACTGATGTAGGGACTGATTGCCACTATGTAGGGAAGGTATTACCTTCTCCCGCTTTCTATAAGAGAGAGTCCTCTCTCTCACAATCATAATAGAGAACTACCATTTTGTTTCATTGTGCTCTCACACCTCTTTCAAGATGCATCTATTCTATCCTACGGGATTCTACAAAGAGGAGAAGAGGAATAAGAAGGAAATGAATAAGAAGAGGAGAAGAAGAAAGAATAGTAAGAGAAAGAAGTAGAGGATAAGAAGACGGAAGAAAGAAGAAAAGGAAAGGAAGAAGAAAGAACAAGAGAAGAGAGAATAAAAGAGAGGGAATAAGATATGAGAAAGAAGAATAAGAGAGGAGTAAAAGAATAGAGTAAGAGAGGAGTAAAAGAATAATAGAGGCTAAAAGAATAGAAAAAATAACAAGAGAGGAGTAAAAGAGGGAGAATAGAAAAGAGAAGAGAGGAATAAAAGAGAGAAGGTGAAAAGAGAAGAAGAAAATGAAAGAGAGGAGGGGAGGAGAAAATGGGTAAGGTTTCCTACACCCATCACTGTAGCTACAGGCCAATGTTTGCACAAAAAGGGAGAGAAAGCACATTCTTACCTAGAGAGTACGTGTCTCAAGCGCAACCAAAGATGATCTCGCACAGGATTTTTGGTTTTTTTTCCTACAAAAGAGAGGACAAATAAATTAATTAAGAAAACTAGTTAGTGAAAGGAGGAGTTTGGAAAATCAACACACCAAAGGAATGGAGAGGAGACAAGGAGAAGCCTACAAACAAAAGCAAAGCACAAAACAAGAGGTAAAGGTTTCCTACTCCTCTCTTTCATGCTTTTTTTTCATACATTGTTCTTTCCTTTCATAGTTTTGAGGAAAAGAAAGAAAAGGAGGAGAGAAACATAAGAGAAAGGGAGGGAAACTAGAGGAGACGGAGAAGGAAGCATAAAGGAAAAACAAAGGAACAAAAAGAACTTGAAATACAAGGAGATGAGAGAAATTCTTACCTTGAGGTGGAGAGGGAGCTCTTGCAAGTCTTGGAGTTAGAGAGGGAGAATTTAGGAGAGGATGGAGAGGTAGGAGGTGAGGGAGGAGGCAAGGATGGAGGGAAATCGTGAGCTAAAAGCTAAGAGGGAGGATGCAAGGAAGCAAAACGTAAATGGCTTTGTGGGAAGGGGGCATGGGTTTTTTTCTTTGGTACTATCATTATAACCGATGGTATCAGCATTGGTATAGAAAAGTAGAGGCATCGGTATGGGCATTGATATATACCAACACCCATACCAACAAAACGTGGGTTTAAGGGGGGGTTGGGGGTTTAGGGTTTGGGGGGGTTCAAGGGGGTTTTAGGGAGGTTTATGGGGTTTGGAGAGTTTGGGTGGGTTAGGGGATTTTGGGAGGTTCTAGAGGGTTTGGGGGGGTTTAAGGGGGTTTGAGGGGATTTACAAGGGGTTTAATGAGGTTTAGGGGTTTAGGGTTTAGGGTTTGGGGGGTTTCAAAGGTTTAGGGGTTTTAGGGGGTTTTAGAGGTTTTAGGAGGGTTTAAGGGGGTTTGAGGGGATTTAGGGGGTGGCTTAACGGGGTTTAGGGGGTTTAAGGGGGATTAGGGGCATTAGGGTTGAGGGGGGGGATTTTGGGGTTTTTCCTAAAATTTAGTGTGTTTGACTTGACTTTGTGGGATGGTTTTGGATGTATTTAGGTGGAGAGGATGAGTAGTGATAGCTGATCAGATGGGTGGACACCTCCCAAGAGCATGGAGTGGATTCATGAGAGATTTCCTTGTCCTTGCATGCATTGTAGGCAAGAGGTTCATCATTAGTGCAATATTGTCATGTACCCCTTGCAGATGTATGGAGAAGCACCACTAGTAGAGGATATTGGTTGTCATGCTAGTGCATCATTGGTAAACCAAAGGTATTTGAGTAATTCATGAATATTTATATTGCATGCGCATTGTACACATTAACCTTGTGCCATTATACACAATGAGGAGAGTAGCAAGGGAGCACATGCACCACCAACACACTTTGAGCTAGATGATTCTCTAGAGGAGGACGAGGGTATGGAAGACATGATAGATTCTATTTTTGGAGGCACGATGGGAGATGGAGGTGAGATGTCTAAGTATGAGACCGTGATGTGAGATTTGGCATCAACACGCTTGTATGATGGTGCGAGGATAACAAAACTATGAGCTTGCCTCTCGATCTTGAATTTGTAGGAAAAGTATGGATGGTTAGACACAAATGTCTTAGCCTTGATGAGGTTAGTGTAAATCATGTTTGGACACTAATTGTTTTAAAGCTCCTCATTCTTAGTATCTCATTCCTAATTGTTTCAATTAACATCTCATTCTTAAGGTTTCTTGGATATGCAAATTGCAATAGGTTGCTTCAAAAGATTTTGCCTGCCCCAAATACCATGCCCAATTCCAGAGATGAAGCAAAGAAATGTTAACAATGGTTGGGATGGATTATGACACCACCCATGCTTGCCCTAATTATTGTATTTTTTTTTGTCATGAGTATGGAGATTTGGTTAATTGTCTGAAGTGTGGGGCACAACACTATAGACAAGACTTGCTAGGTGAAAAGATCCTAGTGAAGTTCTTGAGACATTTTTCCATCATCCACAGAATACAACACATGTTGAGATGCAAGTCAATTGCATAGTTGATGACATGGCATGCTACACACCGGTCCATCGATGACACTTTGAGGATCCCTCTAGATTGTACTACTTGGAAGCACATAGACAACATGTGGTCGGCCTTTGCGAGGGAGCCACACAATCATTTCGAGCTTGCAATGGATGGTGTGTACCCTTTTAGGTTATGCTCAACATCTTGGTGGACATGGCCCATAGTCTTAGTGAACTACAATATCCCACCATGGCTAACTAAAGAAGGGACACCTCATGCTTGCCCTACTTGTGCCAAGGGAGTACAAGGACATGAATATGGATGTGTACATGGAACCCTTGATCGAGGAGCTCTAGGCCCTATGGAGAGACATACGTGTCTTTGATGTTTCTAGAGCTTCGAGGTGGGCCACAGACATTTACATTAGGAGAATTCTGATGTAAACCATGTATGACTATCTAGGATTGGCCATTTGAAAGATTGAAAATATAAGAGTATGTATACCGAAAATGAGATCAAAACACTCATATATTGATGGTGACCTTAGCATACAAATGTACAAAATGCCACTATAAAAATGAGAGGGCCAAAGACAAGAATCCTCCTCGATGTCAAAACAATCAATCAGTAGCATTTACATCATCGGATTTATCTTGAGCAAAGTCGTGCATGCCAAATAAGTCTATCTCTAGGCTTACATACAATTGATCACCCATATTATCATTATCTATTGTATGTCTACCTAAGAATTTATCCTCTAGTTCACCCTCTAATTCTCTCTCTTCTTCCCCAATGTCATGATCTCCACCTTCCTCCATTACAATGTGATTATTTTCTTGGCCCATATCATCATCTTCATCCTCTTCCCTAGATCTATCATGCATCATTAGTTGGATCTATTGGTGGCATCTTCGTATCCACATTCCTATCTTTAAAAATATGTTTCCTTCAATAAGCAACTTGGAGCACGTATTACCATCTTAGATCTGAACAATTTGGATGAAAGACCACCTACATTGAAGTTGCAAATTAAATGCCAGTAATTATATTAATTTATGCTTAAGTATATATATATATATATATGAACATCTACCAATAATTGTTTGAAAATGAAGATATTAGTTTTTAATCAACATCTACCATTAAATATATGCCAATCAACAAACTTCTACCAATAATTGTTTGAAAACAAAGATATTAACTTTTAATCAATTCATTAGTATGCACCTGTTCACATTTGTTTTCATCGGTCCAAAGTTTAGTGGAGTCAATGACAAAGAAACCATTGTTGTCTCTCCTAAATTGGGACCATTGTAGATAGTTCTAAACCATTTGACATCAAGAGAAGATGCTAAATCGTCTAAAATCAACTTCATAGATGTCACAGATGGTCCCACAATAATCTAACTCTACAAGGAGAGAAGATTGGTATCAGAAGCACTTCCTCATCTACTATCTTGTACGAAGTTAGCCATGACTCTACAATCATAGCTGACTCTCCTTGAATCGATGTGTTCCACATGAAAATGCTGTCCATGTGACCATAATGCATTGTACTTTTTGTACTACAAAAGAACATGATTAAAACAATGAGGATGCATTTTGTAGTGATTGTGACCATAAATACCCAAATTAAGTAAAAGGTTAGGAAACTTACATGTGGCATACATCTGTTGCTATCCATCAGTTATGTCCTCTACATCTTCTTCAGATTTATGAAGAGCTTCTTGTAGTCAATCACGTGACATGTGTTTGGGGAGAAGAGTAAGGTCTGGTGGATATGGCATCCTTCACCTGTACATGACTATGAATCTCATCCTTTCATTTACTATTTTTGTTTTAACCTCTTCATACCTCTCCATCCATTTTTGCATCTCAGGATTATTGAGGATACAAAACTTGTTGAATTTCTCCCTTTTCTCTTTGCTCATCTTTCTTTTAATCCCTTTACCTTCGGGAATCTCAGCAAGGATGCGATCATCGTCCTTGATGTTCCAAGCATGTGGCATATAGGTATTTTTAGAGATTCTACTACTTGGTAGGAATTGATTCAATGCAAGTTCTTGATTCACATTAGACACATAGAAATTTTCTCCAAGTTGCTCGCATTATGGAGGAAGTGGCTAGATGATTGCCACTGGATAGGCTCATCTACTCTTAGGGGCAAGTCATAATATTTGGATCCATTCACACCCTTTTAGAATGATGTTGCACCTAGCCATGTTAGCCCACACTTGTTGGTTAGATTGAATAACCATGGAATTTCTACTTGGGAGTCCCTATGGGATGCAAATAAGAAAGATTGGATGGCCATGGAATCCCTTATGTAGTGCTTTCATTTTTCATAAAGAGAAATGGTTTTCCTTCATAGCAAGGCTTCGAGTTTCTTGGATGACTACTATTACTTTCATGCGGATCCAAGATTTGAGAGGTTAAGTCACTTGTGAGGGAAAAGCGTTACACATGTTATTGCTATGAAATTTCACTCCTTGGGTGGATTCTAGAATTTTTATTCTTACTCAGATGGAAAGATGGTGCTTGCTCCACTCCTCATTTAACATTGTTTATGTCGAGGCATGGTCTATGAGAATTCCCTTACACATAATCCACCTTCTACATATCTTGTTGCAAATCCATGGACTATGTACAAAATTACACAAGATGCCTCCTACATGGAAGGGTGGCACACGGCTATCCCCACCCTTGGCCATTTTATTTTATATTGGAAAAGCAACACACTTCACACATTACCTTACTAATTCCAAATTTGGATGGAATTTTTATTGACTAATAGTTTTCCCCCTAGGCATGGAATGTGCAGCATGCCCATGCCTCAACTGTAAAAGATCTTGCCACAGTCAAATACAAAATAGGTCAATATAGCAAATTCTATATCATCTACCCATTTTGACACCCAAGGCAATCCATCTTGCCTCAGAATTTCTATGAATTCCAGATGTTGTTTCAAATCTTTAAATATTTCACCACTTTCCCCAAGTTGGAAAGAAGAGAGTTCCACAAATTGTCACCACCTCCCCCCCCCCCCTAGCCACCAATTTTGGTGGAGAATTCATTGTGTCCCCGAGAACAGCATCCCACACTAGTTTATACATGCATTGCTCCAAGTTTCTTTCTAAATGAAGCATGACGTCATAAGGGGAAACATCCACACTCTCTATAGTGGGGGGTTTTCCATTTTTCGAGCAAAAATCCCCAAGCAGTGAGTGGCATGTCAGAGAATATGGCCAAAAACATTGTTCTTGGACCTAAATGTAGTACATCACGTCACCAATATTATTCCAAGGAATATGTATATTTAGTATTTAATTATTCAATGTGAGGGAGACTTTGATCGTAATATGTTTAAAACACATGTACCAAACCCAACAATATTACAAGATAACAAAAATATCAAAGAACCAGTAGTTAAAAATGTCAGGGAATCTTTCATTGTTATATGTTTAAAACACATTTACCAAACCGAGCTATATTATAAATGACAAAACAGTCAAAAATTACACCATGTAGACACTGACTCTGTTGCACCATTCACATAGTGACAATTTGAGGTGCAGCATATAGCCACAAAACGGTAGCGCAAAACTATAGTAGAGCAAAAGACCCATGCAGACATGTCATGACCACAAAGAGTACACAAAACCACAATGTGGTGAGTAGTGCCTCGGCACAAAATTTTTTCTATCCATAGAAGACTATAGTAGAAGGTATGTATGTCCACATCACGGGATTCTTGAAAGTGCATTGTAAAGCTCTTGTTTTGTCATTGATGCTTGGTGGACTTCTTTGTGATTTTCTGCATCTAGACCCAAGTACTGCAATAGTATGTAGTAAATGTGCTTGCAAGGAATGTAACGATCCAATCTTCTAGACCTAAATAGGAAGTCTTCACAAGTGCAAGATGGAAAAACAGATATGGTCACTGTATATTGAAACCCCCTCATGCAAGACTCCATAGCCCTTGCTGAATCCATCCTTGCCTGCATATCTTTACTTATTCTTTTTCTAAAGACAACTCTCTGGCCCTCTCAAAATTGAGGCCTCGCTTGATTCCCCAAACGTTTTTTATGGCCTTGCTCAAATTTCCTTGACCCTTTCTGAAGTGGTTCTTCCAGAACAAATCCTCCTTCTATAAGAATATGCAACTCTTCCAAGCTGATATTAATTCCTTCAGCAACCTTCCACTTTGCTGGCGCTGGTTCTTGCAATGCCTCAATTGTTGTTGTTGGATTCCAAGAGTGGTCCATGCTTTCCCCACAGAACCAGATCATTTGTAACTTTACACCTATCGGTGTTCTAATCCTCCCAAAAAATGAAGGTGCAGGGACTCCCAAAGCTCCTTTTCTTCCCTTTGAGTCAATTAACTTATTACACTTCCCCCCCCTTCGATGTAGATACCCATGGCAGCGGACTTGACTCCCTGCTTGCATATGTTGAATTGCCCACTTTGTCTGATGTATTTGCACCTCTACCACACCTTGTTCACAACCATCAAGATTGTTATTGTCAATCACAATTGAACCTGAATGTCTTCTTCTTGGCACTAGTGTGCTAACTTTTTGATACTCACGTATGTGGGAGTCATCTTTATGGATTTTAGAGGACATGGATTTTGGTCTTTTCTTCCGTACTATTCTAATATCTCCAAGGTCAATCCCACCTTCGTGTGCCACTCCAAGTTCTGTAGCCACATCATTTGTAAGGTCAATGAAATTTCTTTTCGAATAGGATTTTTTACTCCACATAGATTCTCTTCTTCTCAGTTTTTGCACTGTTGGACCTTCACCAATATGTTTGCCTCTCACGTAGGATCCTTGTTTACTACTTTGCAAGATTGCTACAGTCATGTCAGTGATGCATGCAACATACAATGACACATACTTGATGCCATTGTTTGTGCTCAACCAACTACCATGGATTGATTCAGACAAGTTAGTCCTAGGAACGAGGTAACGTTCTTCAGCCTCCATCTCCTACACAAGAATAAGAAATCAACTTTGGTAAGGAGGAAGCAGTGATGCAAGATTTTAATGGATTAACAATGTTAAAATTTTCAAGTCACTCACTTTCAAAATGTATTCTCCCCAGTGGTAAACTCTTGAGTGCCACCACATGAGCCATGTCTGAATAAAGTGGATGTTGCCCTTGATTGCATGACCATTTTCAAGCCATTCACATAATGATTTGAATGCATGCATGGCAGCCTCCTTGGTTGGAGAATTATTCCATTGTCTACATCTCATCTTGAACTCCTCTTGGTCACGAGGTGGGATGCATTTTGTAGCATGCTTATGAAGATTATCCTCCCAATGCCACAAACAAGTGCACTCCTTTCCCATCATCACATTCTCTGGGCCCCCATTAAAGACAATCCTAATAGCCCTCCAATTTGCCTGAGCTTCATCCCCCATGAAACCATGAAACTGTGCTTTATGAAAACCCTCTTTCCCCATGACTTGGTTCAACAATTCCCAAAAAATCACCTGACTCTCTATGTCCTCACCTTTGAAATCCCCAATGGCTATTGTTTGGAGTTCTTGAAGATGAGGGTTGTAAACATGGCAAGCCATGGTTGACCAACCTCGAATCCTCTTCACATGATCAAAGCAAACCCAGCACTACCCAAGCTCTCCATTGGGTCACATCTTGTTGACTAGCAGAACCAGTTCCCCTTGTAGACATCATGAAAATGTGGCATCTATTGAAGGATGAAAAAGATAACTATCCTGGGAAAACAATACTTTGGATGTATTCGTATCTACTCCTTGACTTCAATTCCAAAATATTATCAAGGCTTTGTTCACCTCCACCCTTTTGTTCATCCACATCCTTCTTCCATCTAGACACCCTACACATAGGCACAAAACTGAACTAGTTAAAATCAAAGGTAGGAACTGTGCATTCAAGAAGAAGAGTAATGAAAAAGTAATGAACACCTCACCTCTTATTGTCAAGCAAAGGCTCCATCTTTTTTAGCAATGAATCTAGTTCAGTATTAGTCAAAGGATTGGATTGATCATTGTTTGGAATGATAGCTTCCAACACCATCTCTTCCGCCACCATTTTTTGCAAAGCCTTAGGCCTAGAAAGATGCTTACTTTCCAGCATTTTAGAAACCTTTCCTTTCAACTCATCCGACTCACTCCTAGATGATCCCTCTGCCACCACATGCATATGAAAACCAATGTGAATTGCATATCTACTCACTGGATGCTCCATGGTGTCTCTTGGAAGACATATGTACAATTTGCACAGCTGGCAATGCAAAGTGGACTAGTCTTGCAATGATAGCATTTGAGAGTACCACTTGTGACTTGTTGGTGGATCTCTGGAATATTTATTAATCGTCCCTTCCAATGACTCTCATTTCTAACACCTGATCTCAGAAAGAAAGGACACATCTTACTATCACATTGCAATCGACCTGCACATTTCCTCAATCTAGCTATCCCATTGAAACTAGCAATATTTGTTGTAACATCCTCACTCCAGACATGACCATCAAACTTGTTTTCCAATCCTACTGTCTTTTGCTCCTAGAATGTTGGAGGTAGCTCGAACAGAATATTTCCATCATATGACTTAGGTAGCGCCTTGACAAATTTAATTGAAGAGACCATTTGGAAAGAAATAAAAAGAGAATTAGAAGGTGAGAATTTATGTAACAAGTCAACGATACTGTGGAATGGCTTATCTTTGTATCTTTTTGTTGAAGGCAATCTATCCCTAGTCACAATGAACTTATTCCTAAATTGAATGTCCAAGGTATATTCCCTCCCATCTCCTCTCATTGCAAATGGCACTTCAAACACAACCTCTTGTTGTGACACATCCATACACTAGTGAATCTTGATGGTAGAAGAAATCAAATTGAAGACCGAAACTATTTCATTCTCCTCAAGCATGCATGCACACACAATTTTGAGCAACCTTTTGTAGTAACAAAACACCATTCTCGTCATGAAGCATAGCACTACTCTCAATATCCATTAGAAAGCTCTCGAACAAGGATAAATGCTTTTCCTTTCACAGAAGAAGCTTCAAAATCTATGAAAGCAATTGTAGTAGACTGTAGAAGTCAGGAAATATCTACCATCCGATGCCCCATAAATAATGCCGAAAAAGGAAGGGAAAGTTTTTGAAGGTGGAGATACCTCACATGCCAGGGAAGTTCAATGGTGCCAAAGCAAAAGAACAAGAACGACCACAACTCACAAAAGTAAGTGGTCAAGGTAGTATTGAATGTGAAACATGCACCTCAAATGCTATGTGGAGCTACCCAATAAAAAATGATGGTTGAAGTTAAACATGGAGGTAGGTGTGAACAAAGCTATGAAACTTGGAGGCAAGTGCTAGATAGAGTAGTGATTCAGTATGATGACAATTCTTAAATTGCATGGCACTCATGAAAGGTGTTGGTATAGTTATAAATGCCATGAAAGGTGGTGGAGTAGTGAAAGGTGGTGGAGTAGTGATATAGTAACTTGAAAAGTGTGTGCTACCAATGAAAGGATGGGATATACTTTTAAATCCTTGTATTCTTCTAAATTTTAAGGGGATGATTGAAAAACATATTATAATGCATGTCTTGCAAAAGATAGATGACAATGTGAAAGATTGATCACATACATTTGCATAACTACTAAGGAATATTTAGCTAATGATGTAGAAAATGTTATTTTTTAAATCTATCAACTTTGCATTTAAATAAAATTGACTCAAAGCTTAGTGTATGCCTTGCGTTGTTTTTGTTTAAATATTATATTTTGATATCATAAATGTTTTATTTCAAATTATGAAAAAAAATATGAAATTCATTTGCATTGATAATTAATCCAAGACAATTGTAAAATTTGGTATAAATCATTTTTCAGAGTGAAAAGATAACGTTCCAATCATGCATGTGACTAAAATGTCCATGCTTGAGCACTGGATTTGAAACCATCAACCTCAAGAAACGCCCATTTTTGTACATATGATGGAGTGGACATGCATTTACTTGACCTCTACCATTCGATATCTTCACGCCAAAGCTACGACCTCTACCATTTGATATCTTCCCTAGTCTTCTACTACAGAAAATAGTCTCTAAGTGCTGCTCTGCACTCTCATCAAACTCTAGCCATCCATTTTATGAGCAAAATTAGCCATGTCCAAGATGTTTGCACTATCCAAAAAACAACATTGTGTGTAAGAGCCTCTGGCCTACCGTTGCGGTTCTCTTGCAGGATCATAACTTTTTCTACGCCTGGCTTTGGTTCGTAAACTGCTTCTACTTTTGGCCTGTGCTTCAGATCTTGTCCTCAGATCTTGTAAGCTCACTTCTGCTTTGCTTCATGAAAGAGTGCCAAGTAGAGTTGAGGGCATGATGATTCATAGAGAGACTACTATGAAAAGCTCATAACTGAGAGGGGAGGTGGGAAGCGCTTACAAGGAGACGCTACTACGAAAAGCTCTAACTGCGAGGGGAGGGACGAAGAGCTTACAAAGAGCTTGAACGCAGGGCTCTCTGCATCGTCTCCTTCCTTGTCATCATGTGAGTCATCTCGGCATTGTTTCTCTATGTTGAAGATTGGCTAGATAGGAATCAGGGTAATTTTCGAGTGCACATTCAACTGGGCTAACTGCTTTCGCAGTATCACAGAGCTTGGGGGTGTTTCCTTCAAGGTCTCTTGGCATATTCGGGCTTGCATTTCGGCTACTACTTTGTAGCTTGGAAGAAGGCCATGTTGAAATTTGCTGCTAGGTAAACATGCATTTGCGTTGTGGCCTCCAATGGTCCATAGCTCTATTAATCCGATGAAGTAGAATCGGATTATCTGAATGAGGAATTCCTTTTGATGTTTAGGAGGGTGGTGAGCTAATGGTGCTTGTGACTGGAGCAGCGGGTTTCAAAGAGCTTGAACGCAAAGGTCTTTGTCCAAGGAGTTTGACATGCATCTCCCCCTATTCCACTGGCAGAATAGGGGGAGATGCATAACAAACTCCTTTGAGGAGTCACTAAGGTCACTAAGGTCCAAGGAGTTTGACATGCATCTCCCCCTATTCCGCCGGCAGAATAGGGGGAGATGCATGTCAAACTCCTTGGACAAAGACCGTTGCGGGATGCATTGGAGGAGAGGAGGGTGATGCTTGTTAGCGAGAGTGAGGGATGTTCGATCTACAGCAGGAAAAGATTTCTTGCAAAGCTTTAATCTGCAACTGGAAACCAAGCTTGCAAAAGATCCTGAAGAAGAAGACGATTATGGAAGATGCTATACATACTTTCTTGTAGGTGGTGCAATCCTCTTCGACGATCCAACCCACTTCTCCGAACAAGGCCTTGAGGACCTGGTTGTTGTCACAGTGCTTGCGGAGCTTGTAGTTCCCGAACTGGTAGAGGCCAGCGAAGATACCTTGTTGACTCCTAGTGATGGCCTGGAGCTGCTAGCAAGTCGGCACACTTCAAGCTTCTTCAACTATAAGAATTGGAGCTGCAATTTGTTGTCGCAATCTTTTGTTTACACGTCTTCAGTCATGTTCTAGCCAGCCTCTGTGGCGAGGTCTTTTAAGCTCTTTATATCGAGTCTTTGTAAGTGTTTTTGCAATCATCTTTATGCCTTGTAATGCTGTGAAAGCCCACAAGGATGAGCAGCTCTCTTAGTTCTTTTAAGTCTTTCCGCATATGAATACAAGTCGACTCTTATATCTGCATTGTTGAGATATCGAGCTCCACTCGTGATATGCCAAGGTGACCGTTGTGCATTTATGTCACTGACTTGTTAGCTGCAGATGTGGTTGGTACACCGCCCATGAATAATAGCTGGATGATAGCTATCCTTATCTACTCTAGTTTGTGGCTCAGTTAGTATGCCACCTTAGTTAGCTGAGTTTGGTTTGAGACCCACATATAGGGTTCTTCTATTTCCTTGTACTGGAGTTCTTTTGGCTTTCACAACTAAGAAGAGGAAAACTGTTTTTAGCCTCCACCTTTGTGTGTATTCCCCCATTGTGTATGTGAGAAAGCCGCAAGTGAGACTCCTTCCTTCTCTCCCACTATCTTCACATGGTATCAGAGCCTTGTTCATGGTAAGCAATTTTGGATTCTATGATTGTGCATATTCAGGATGCAAGTACGCCAAAGGAGGCATGGGTTACTTTGGCAAAAATGTACAGTAACAAATATGCAAGCCAAGAAAATGCAGCTCAAGCAGGAATTGCACAATGTGCAGAGAGAAAATATGAGCATCAATGACTACCACATGAAGGTGAAGAATATTGCAGATGCACTTGCTTCCATTGGGTCCCCAGTGGAAGATGATGATCTAGTTTCTGTGACCTTGAATGGTCTAGGAAAGGATTATGCATAGTTCCGGACATCCATTGCCGTCCATGAAAAATTTCCTGATTTTGAGGAGTTGTTTGCTGTTCTAATTTCTGAAGAGCAGAAAAATGGTGGTGCATCTTCTTCAGGAGGAACTTCGAAAGAAATTATCTTCTACTCAAATGCTGGAAGAGGTAGAGGCAGAGGTAGAGGAGCCCAATCTGGAGGCCATGGTAGAAATTAAAATATGCAGCAAACTTAAGAAAACCAGTCCTTTGGAGGAGGACGTGGTAACTCTAGAGGCAGGGGGAGCCAAAGAGGTCGTGGTGGATGGCAGAGAGGCCAAAATGCAAACAACAATGTTGAATGCTAGTATTGTGGTAAAATGGGTCATATGGCTAAAGACTGCTACAAAAAGTAGAATGACATTATGAATGGAAAATTGCAACAAGGCAATTATGCATCTTTTAGTAGATAGGGTGATGACAGAAATGAGCATCTATTTATGATGCAGCACATGACCAATTCTATGACAAGTGCAGAAGAAAGAAATGATGTGTGCTATGTTGACTCAGGTGCATCAAACCACGACAGGTCATGCAGAATGGATGCAGGATGCAAGGAAAATAGAAAGACCAGGATTTGTGGAGACTAGTAATGATACTGCACATCTTATTGTGTAGATTGGTAAAATTCCTTTGTCTATGGAGGATGGGAAAAAGAAATACCTGTCTGATGTATTTCATGTCCCGAACATCACCAAGAACCTGGTTTTTATTGATCAAATGGTTGAGCAAGGCTTGCAGGTCAGATTTAATCCTCATCGATGCTTTGTTGAGGATATGAAAAATAATGGTCGCTTGATAGCAAAAGGAAAGAAGAAGGGTAGGATGTTTACGTTGGATGTGGACATGCCTGAATTGAGTGCAGCAATGTTTGCACATGGGATTGGTGTAGTTGCAAATATTGATATGAGGCATAAACGCATTGGTCATGTTAATGTACAGCGACTTAAATCAATGCAGGCCCAAAATATTGGTGCAGGATTGCCTAAATTCAAGGTTGCAGAAATGCATAAGCTATGTGAAGCCTGTCAATTTGGAAAACAGGCAAGGAAACCATTTCCTAGATATGTTCAAGATAGTAAGAAGCCATTGGAATTAATCCACTCTGATGTGTGGACTACTAAAGCTGCATTTATTGGAGGCTATCATTATTTTGTCACTTTTATTGATGACTATAGCAGAAAAGTTTGGGTGCATTTAATGAAAAAGAAAAGTGAAGTGTTTGGGCATTTTAAAGCTTTTAAAGCTATGGCTGAAAAAGAAACAGGCCTGCAAATAAAATGCCTAAGGTCAGATGGAGGGGGAGAGTACCTCTCAAATGAGTTTGCAAGGTTCCTGCAGGAGCATGGCATAAAGCAGCAGATTATTATTGGGCTGAAGCAGTTGCTACAGCAATTTACATAATGAACAGGACTCCCACTGCAACAATACATAGCATGATGCCAGAGGAGATGTATACTGGTAGGAAACCAAATATTTCTCATTTGAAAATTTTTGGTTGCATTGCCTATGTTCATGTTCCAGATGAGTTGAGGTCCAAGTTGGATACAAAAGTTGAGAAGTGCATCTTTATTGGTTATTCTCTATAGCAGAAAGGGTGTAGATGGTATAACCCTTCTACTCGTAAGTTTACAGTGAGCAGAGATGTTGTTTTTGATGAGATGAGTAGCTGGTAAAAACCAGTAAATGTGATTGATGATGTAGATGCACAAAATGGTAATGCTACACAGAATTCACAGCAGCAATCACAAAATATTAGTGGACCTGCAGTGTCCTCTAGCAGTGGTTCACATACTTTGCCATTGACAGGCAGATTGAGATCAGGAGAATCTCCTCAAACCAATGCAGATAGTGGTATGCAGGTATCATGAAAAGGAAAAGAGAAGGTAGATCAGCCCATGTTTGATGTGAATGCAGGTCACTCTTATGTGGATGGTGAATCCAGTGGCTCAGAACAGAGCATTGATGATGAGTTGGGTATTCCTTCTGTTGTTACACCTAGAGTATGGAAGACCAGGGATGTTTTGAGAGCACCTGGAAGTGAGCCTATTTTGCGCAGGTCTACCAGAGCTAGGTATCCTGTGGATAGGCTAAAATATGATGGATTTATAGCCATTCAGTATGCCTATATGGTCAAAGTGATATAGGAACCAAAACCCACTTCTTTTAAGCAAGCCATGGGAAAAGAAAAATGGGAGAAAGCCATGGATGAAGAAATGGATGCCTTGGAAGCAAATGCTACATGGGAATTGGTGCCTTTGCCTAAAGACAAGAATGGAATTGGCTGTAAGTGGGTTTATAAGGTGAAGCACAATGCAGATGTTTCTGTGAATAGATACAAGGCAAGATTAGTTGTCGAGGGGTATGCACAGACATATGGCATTGATTATGAAGAAACATTCAGTCCGGTTTCAAGGATGGCAACTGTAAGAGCGGTCATTGCTATGGTTGCATCAAAGGGATGGTCCTTACATCAGATGGATGTAAAGAATGCCTTCTTGCATGGTGATTTGCAAGAAGAGGTCTTTATGGAGCAGCCACCAGGTTATGTTCATGCTATTCATCCTAAGTTTGTTTGCAGGTTGAAGAAAGCCTTGTATGGCTTGAAGCAAGCACCTAGAGCATGGTCTGACAAGATAGTGTAGTATCTTGTCACTATTGGCTTTCATATTTCCAAGGCAGATTTCTCACTTTATGTAAGAAATACAGAGAAAGGCATTATGGTGCTTGTCATTTATGTTGATGATTTGATCATCACAGGTGATAGTGATGAAGATATCCTTCATGTGAAAATGCTATTGAAGCAGAAATTTGAGATGAAGGATTTGGGAGAGCTATGTTATTTCTTGAGCATTGAGGTGATTAGATCACCAAGTGGGATACGGCTCTTGCAAAGGCAGTATGGATTGGACATGCTGTCCAAATATGGGATGACAGGCTGTAAGCCTATTTCAGTTCCTTTGGAGCAGAATGTGAAGCTGACGGCAGATGGAGGTGAGATTTTGGAAGACTCTACTATGTACATACGCATAGTAGGAAGTTTAATTTATATGGCTATTACTAGGACAGATTTGAGCTATGCTGTTGGATTGGTAAGTCAGTTTATGCAGGCTCCAAGGAAACCGCATTTGGATGCAGCTAGATGCATACTCAGGTATGTGAAGTCCACATTACAGTATGGACTATTTTATGAGGCTGGGATTCAGATATAGTTGCATGGATACACTGATGCTGATTGGGCTGGTAGTATTTTTGATAGAAGATCTACCACTGGATATATGTTCTCTTTTGGGAGTGCTGGAGTCACTTGGAGCAGCAAGAAACAGCCTACAATTGCCTTGTCGAGCATAGAGGCTGAGTACAGGGGTGCAGCAATGGTTGCATGTGAGGTAGCTTGGTTGCATAAGCTACTTTATGATATGCATCAGTCTACAGATGGGCCAGTTGTCATTTATTGTGACAACATGAGCAGTATACACTTGGCAAATAACCCAGTCTATCATGCTAGAACAAAGCACATTGAGGTGCATTATCACTATGTGCAGAAGAAGGTTTTACTAGGTCTTATTGATCTAGTTTATGTCAGCACAGAGGATCAGGTAGCTGACATATTCATGAAGGCATTAGGTGCAGAGAAGCTACACAAGTTCAGAGACTTGCTTGGTGTGCAGGGATCCGAGGGGGAGTGTTGAGACATCGAGCTCCACTCGTGATATGCCAGGGTG
Source organism: Dipteris shenzhenensis (assembly GCF_047967505.1). Lineage (NCBI taxonomy): Eukaryota > Viridiplantae > Streptophyta > Polypodiopsida > Gleicheniales > Dipteridaceae > Dipteris > Dipteris shenzhenensis. The sequence continues at coordinate 27,740,211 of NC_141608.1, read as the reverse complement.
ACCGTTGTGCATTTATGTCACCGACTTGTTAGCTGCAGATGCGGTTGGTACACTGCCCATGAATAATAGTTGGATGACAGCTATCCTTATCTACTCTAGTTCCTGGCTCAGTTAGTATGCCACCTTAGTTAGCTGAGTTTGGTTTGAGACCCACATATAGGGTTCTTCTATTTCCTTGTACTAGAGTTCTTTTGGCTTTCACAACTAAGAAGAGGAAAACTATTTTCAGCGTCCACCTTTGTGTGTATTCCCCCATTGTTTATGTGAGAAAGCCGCAAGTGAGACTCCTTCCTTCTCTCCCACTATCTTCACACGCATCTCTATGGGGTTTTCCATATTGTATGCAATATAACATGAGAGTGTTCAAGTTTGATTTGTGCTTAGGTTGCAAAAGCGCAAACAATATGCTTGTATTTCTTTTAAGTGGTATTAGAGCCCCTTCAATCTCTTGGGCTTGTGAATGTCAATAAGGGTCTATCGAGATGGAGAGCTTGTTCAAGTCCACCAAATTTGGTCTTGCGCTCCTTGGAGGCTAGAACAAAATGGACTTGGTGTATTTTCCACTATCTCTGCATTTTCATCTCCTTGTCCTGAGAGTTGGGGATGAGGCTAGGCTAGATGTAGAGAGGGAGAGCTAGTCGAGGACGTGAGGTGAGGTAGGAAACGTAGCCAGAGCTTGCAGGAAAGCGAAGGCACTAAAGGGAGGCACTAAAGGAAGCTGCTACTGTTGCTACAACCAGGAGCTGAGACCTTGAGCCATGACATCTCCCGAAGCTCACAAGATGCCGGAGGTGAGGATTTGGGTGCGGAGGGGCTTGGATGCAAGCTGAGCTTTGTACCACTCCCAAGTGCCATGAAGAGCTACTCTGTGACCTGGGAGCACCTCTCAGTCTCTCTCTCTCTCTCTCTCTCTCTCTTTCCACAAATCACTCTAAGAGTGCATGTCAAACTCTTTTGCCTCAACGCATCCAATAGGGTGTTGCAACTTTCTGGCTCAGCCACAGCAAGAGGATGGTTGGCTTTAGGAGCACCTCAAGTTGGTTTGCGAGTACATTTTGGAAGGGCAATATGATACCTCTGTTATCTTTTTCAATGCTGCCATTGCACAGATCAACAAGTATGAAAATTCACATTTTCCCTCCTTTTCTCTTAGCTTCAGCCTATGTTTTGTTTGTTCATTTTTGAAATTCGCGGTTCAATTTTTCCATTTTCCCAAACTCTAAGAGTATAGCATTATGATCCTCTCCTCTCTACATATTTTGAGCTTATTGACGGGAGTTCGGTCATCCATCTCTTTTTGCAGTCGTTTGATGTGTGCAACCTTAGTCCACCGATCAATCCAAGCTTCTATCTCCCCTATTCCGCTGGCGGAATATGGGGAGAGAGACATTATAAGGAATGTTCATTTTCTCTCCTTAGCTTAGTGATTGCTTCTTCCCACATTGTGAGTCTCTCTCTCCCCCTATTTTGCTAGTGGAATAGGGGATCTGAATAGTGCCACTTGCCTCCTTCAAGGACATTGAAGGTCAGTTGGTGAAAGGATTTTGGCTGTGGAGAGTGAGCTACGGGCATTGGATTTGATTTGTTCATAGAGTTGGAGCCTTGGAAGTTGTCCTAGCCTTGGTTTGTTGAAGCCACTAGAGGCTTGTGTGGATGCGCCTCTCTTGAAGATGGCCGACTGTGCATTTGAAGAGTTGGGAGCTCTAGCATGCTTTTGATAGGGTCTCTGGCCTTGAAGGTATGCAACACTAGAGAGGACATAGAGAGTCTTCCATTGAAGGTATGCAGCACTAGAAGAGGAGATAGAGAGTCTTCCATTTTGGGTTGAAAAAGTGTATCCCATTTTTGAGAGCTCTATCCCCCTTATTAAGAAACTTCCTGATGTCAATCTCCCCCTATTCTGCCAGCGAAATAAGGGATTGTATAGTTTTTGGAATGCACTTGATAGGAATCGTATAGTTTATTGAATTTATTTGATAAATCAAAACGTCTTTTGATGAAATAAATTTAAGATAATGGAGACTGTTAGGTCCCTTTTTGCCATTAGTATCCTAAGATCTCAAGCATCCAAGCATCTAGAAGATCACTTGGAAGCTATGTCAAAGCTTCAAGTTGATGTATTAGGGGATTGCCATGATTTTGAAGAATGTTGAAGATCACTTGCATCTCAATCATCCAAGAATATTGAAGAATACTTCAATCTCATTGTGTCTTAAGCATCCAAGATTATTGAAGATCACATGGAAGCTTCAATTTTATGGCCTCCCTACTGTATTCCGCCGACGGGATAGGGGGAGAGGTAACACTATATCACCTGGAGGCTACATCACATCTGGCTAGTGCATCTGATAATGTCCAACTGGGCTTCAAGTTATTCCCTATTTCGCCAGCAAAAGAGGGGAGAGGCAACACCATTTTAGTGTTCTTGCTTTCTTACACAACACTTTGTAATGAATGTGCCCTCTCTGCTATGCAAACATTATGCATCCTTGATGCCCTCCCCACCCTATTCCGCTGGCAGAATAGGAGAAAGAGTTCATTATGATATGGGAGAGACCTTGTATCTCTAACGTCCAAGCATGCTGAAGATCACTTAGATGGTCATTCTTGGTGTATCAGCCACATGGATATGTGCAAGTATATTCTTTTGTAGACGTCTACAACTAGATCTAGACTATTGTAACTTCCCATTGCTTCAAATGCTCCAACTTGAAAATCTTTACTTTCATAATTCTCTAGTTGCTATGTGAATAGTTATTCCTAACTTTACTTCAATCACTATATACAAGTTATTTTGGATATTGGAGATTTGAATTTTTGGGGGGAATGGGACAGAGGTCCTAGCTCCTTAGGATTTTCTCCTTTTGCAATTTCAATTTGGGTGGAATAGGGGGATTGTGCATTAGTTTTTTCTCACACTATGGTTACTCTTTGATGTTCTTACGCTCCTATGTCAATACATATTCATGACTTTCTTGAATCTCTCTTTTCAGAGTGTTGGTTGGAATATTGGAAACTAAATTATTTGTGGTATCAGCCCAAGCTCCAAGATCACCAGGTATTTCTCTTTTGGTCAGTTGCATTCTTTGATTCATTGTTCATTCAATGGCTTGCTTTTCCTCAAAGTACAATAAAAAATGAATGGTGCTTGAGATCTAATATCCAATTTTCTTTTATGTATGCTAGAAGTCATGACTATAGGTCAGGAAAGAGAAAATCTCCAATAGGTGGACAGGCTGGTGGTAAGAAGAAAAAGATTGCCAAAAAGAAAGAGCAAGCACCAACAACACCATCCCCCACATCTGTTGACACACAAGCCAAATCTCCAAATGCAGAGGAGGTTGAAGAGATGTCGGTGGAGAAAGAGTCTGCTAGCAAGAAGGATAGTGGAAAGGCTTAGGTTGATACGGAAGGTGATGAATTTGTCCTTGAATCAATGGATAATAATGTTGGAAGTGATTTTCTTGAGTCCATAACTGTCAATAGAGGAATGATACATCCCCGTATCCCTTTGCGCAGATTACTTATTAACCCTAAGGTGAGACAACTTAGGAATGACCTCTCCATTCTCAAGAGAGCATTTGAGATAGAGGGATATGTCCCTACAAAGGGGTCCTTTATTATTTTAGTTGGAATGTCTGATGGGACAGTCAAAGAGGTGGACGATGAGATAAGAGCTTCATGGGATAAGCATTAGCATGCTGTGAATGATGAGTTTGAGAATGAGCTTCAACAGACTCCTGCATGGGAATTCTTGTCCTGCAAGATGTTATGTGTGGGAGGGAAACCATCGAACTGCCTCATGGATGGAGAGCATTGGGGAGTTCTTTGTTAATAACAAGGCAAGGCATATCAGGATTCACACACATATTATAGCTCCAGAGCCTGACAATGAGTTGAGGTTGATTGCAGCTTTACAAAGGTTTAACTTGTGAGTATCACCTTTCTTTCTTCCACTAGTTGTTTCAAGAACATATTTCTATTTTCAACTTTAATGCTAAAATAGCTTCCATTGTCTAGATTGAATGAGGAGGCAATTGTCACAACAAATCTTAAAGATTACTTGTATCATACAAGTACACTTGTTAGTTGTGATGCACAAGTATTTCTAGAGGATTTCACGGAAGAAGAAATGAAAAATATTGAGGTTGTATGGCAAAAGGAGATTGGTCAAGGAAGAAGGGTTTGGTATCCCCTCACACACGCTATCGCATGGTTCATGCTATGAGTTCTTATACTTTCTACCTCATGCTTTCTTTCCTTCTGCTTTTGCTCCATCACTTCCTCTATATAGTTTGAATTATAGCTTTGCTGCATACTTGCTTTTGTAGGACAAGTGGAAATCTGATTTTGAAGCAGCTTGTAAGAAGCTGCCTCCTGAAATGGATAAAGATGAAAGAGTTGTTAAAATAGATGGTATTAAAAGAACAGTCACTCAAACATATAGGAGAAAGGTGCATAGGGTGAGTGTGCATTTCCCTTTGTCTAGTATTACCATGCATTGCTTTCAAATGTCACGCTGAATTTCTTTTGTGTGGTTTTCACAGATTTTGTCAATAATGAATCCTACACATGGCAAAGATTGGTTTCACAAATTATGGTCCTTGCCATATAAAGATACAACCGCTAAAATTACACTAGACAAGTTGTATCAAGTGGCCATTTCTTCTTGCAGCAAGGCTAGGCAGCTTTCATTATTATCTTTACTTGGGTCTGATTTGAATTTGAAGAATAGTTATGGAATGCCATCAAGTGACCATGCCTTCATTGGGTGGCTTGCAAAGGAAGTTTTTATGGACCAAGTTCTTGAAGAGTGTCATAGGTTGTTGTCACAGATTTAGGCTTCCTTTGTTAGTGTTTCTCCTTTGGAGTTGCCAAAGCATCCTACACTATGCGAATATTTTGAGGATATTGTGGCAAGACATCAAAGTGATTTATATGAGCCTTTTGCATCCTTCATGTCTGTGGCTACCGTGCTTGCAAAATAGGTTGACCTTGTGAATGCAAGCAGAAGAGTTGTTTATAGGTAAGCATTCATCTTTCATTGCCTCATTCTTGAATTTCTATTTCATAGTGTTCTTATGCTTTCAACTTCCTGGGTTTTGAATAGGTTTATTATTCATTTGCTGGAAACAAAAAAGATACAGACCATTCCATCTATTTGCAAGGCATGGACAGTGCTCAATCCTCCTACATATTGCATGTACACACATAAAGTCTTTCATGAGGACATGACTGCAAAAGGAACTATAAGGCTTTCAAAGTGGGAGAGAAAGCATTGTCCATGGTGGATAGAGATGAGTAGTGGAAAGTGTGTGGAGGAGGAGGGATTAATGCTAGAGAGGTATATTTCTCATGTTGGTTATTTATGTGCCTCTTGTTCTTAACTAGTTTTTTGTGATTGACTTGCTCCATGGGTTTCTTGATAAGGCATTCGAAAGGTCAATGTAAATCTGATTCTGGATCCTCTAGAGACATGATGGAGGAGCAGTGTAAAAATCTAGAGGAGCAACAAAGATGTTCGTGGAGAAACAAAAGGAAAATGTAGGGAATCCTGATCGTGCAAAACCAGGGAGAATACTGATTTGAATGGAGATGGTAAGCTGCAAAATCTTTGTTGAGGTTTTCCAATTTCTTTTAGTCTAGTATTGTCATTTGATATGCAATACGTTTGTAGATACTCCAGAAGTTGATGACTCTGGGAGAGTGAGAAAGCCTTTCTCCATTGAATTTATTTGGGTTCCACTGTATTTTTTTACCACATTGGAAACGTCCCCTCATACCTAGGAGTTGGGTAAAGTATGGGAGTTTGACTATATCAAATTGGGCAAAGAGATAGTGCAATCACAGCTTGCAGATGGATATCAAGAATTACGCGATTTTTTTGCACTTCTACACCAACAAGGGAAGAAACAAAACTCTAAACAATGCACATGGAGTGTGGACTGTTGCATTGTGGATCTTCCAATAGGGTATGCTACAGGTGGTAAAGGAGAGGTTTTACCTTGGAATGTGATCACAGAAGATCATATCTCCTCTTCCTTGGCCGTAGCTACAGCTGTGATGGACGACAATGGGTGGACATTAGTTATCTGTTCTCCATCTACTCTGCCTACTATGGAGCGCTATGCAGTAAGATTGAAAATGGAGGTGGCTTGCAGGTAAATTTATTTGTGTTGAACACTTCATGAAGTCTTGCGGGTTATAGGCTAGGGTCTGATTCTGGTACATATTGTTTTGTTTCAAGTAGATGGATAGTACAAAGCATGGAACCTCAAGGCATTTCAGACACACTTGGGATTGGTGTGAAGGTGAGTCTTTTGCTTCTACTTCTGTATCATAAATCACATAGAAATTGACTCATGATTTTTTGAATAGTCTTATGTTTTCCATGCTATGGCTATGAGGAGGATAGGACAAAGACCCACATTTAACATGCAATCAACAAAGGGTGTGGCCTCCATGATGAGAATGAGTTTAGATGGCAACTTGCTTCCACATTACTTTCCTTCAGTCCATTGTTCCAAGAGAGTTGGCAAGGGAGGTGCATGGCATGGATCTCTTGAGAAGAGTCTTGCATTCATACTTATGTTCTTGGAGATGTTGTGTCCTCCAAATGGTTCCATTCTTGAGATGGGGGCAGGGACAGGACCAGGATTGAGGGCTGCACTCCACTCTAGTCGCCCTTGCTTGGCAATAGACAATGACCCAAAGATAGGTATTGGACTACTTCTAGGAGTGGTGGATGCTATTTATGCAGGTGTGGGATCGTCTACACAGTAGCATATGCTCATGGATGTCGATGCTGAGGAGGAAGAAATCAATGTTGCTGTGCCAGTGAGTAAAAAATGTTGTTCTTTATTTTTAATGAATACCTTTCATTTACGCATGTAAGGGAGTTCTAGATTTTCATTTTGAAGTGAATTGCCAACTTACGCAGAGAGTATGGCCATGCACATGGAAAGGAATGACAAATCATATAACTATGAGTTGAGGGAGAAGAGGAGACAATGGACTTTATTTGTGGATGACTCCGCCGATGAGAATTAGTTAATGGTTATACGTTATGGTCTACTAGACATTGGTGCTATCTCACATACATGATATTTATTTTTGGCTATCATTTTGATTGTGAAATTTTGTGACATTATGTGTATGAGACAATAGTTTGGAAAACTTTTTTTGGGTGCACTCTTGTTTATTAATGCACAAGTAAAATCTACATTGGAGGTATAGATTTTTTTGGCTTTTGGAAACAATCTTGAGCTTCTATTTTGTTGGTTGGCATTATTATTTAATGTAAGATTCTATGATATGCATTCCTTTTCCTTCATACGTTGTCACTCTTACTTGTTATATTACCTACATTTGGTAAACTTGTTGCATGTGGTTTGTAAAATATCACTGGTGGCTTACATATAGATGAGCAAGCTGAAGTGCACACATACATTTATTGGTCGGATTGGTTCATTGAAATTCAAAATTTAAATTATGCTTGTGGGTTATAATTTTTAGTGTGGAATCCTGGATTCATGATCTGGATTTAATGTTTTTTTGGTTAGGAATATATTGGGCAAAATTTCCACATCTAGTAAAAGTTTTATTCAATATGTTCAAACCTTGATCATGGATGGAATCACATACATGAGTGGCCAACTTAGAGAAACAGTCTACTTTGGGTGTGAGGAGAATAGAGAAAAAGAATAATGAATTTAAAAATATGAATGTTCCGAAAGATAATGTATCATTCTAGGGGGGTTGCAAATGACCTTGACTTGTTTTAACATTTTCTTTAAATACTATACATGGAAAGTTTGTACTCTTAGAAATGAATAAATGTAGTTGGCATTTAACATATGCCACCATATAAATTTATATATCTAATGTTATATGTCTAGCTTTATATGATTCACTATGATTTTTTATGGTTCATTATGACTGTCTATTTATATGTTTACTATGGCTCATTATGCTCATATGTTTATTTCAAATCTAACTATGATCTACTTAAATCTATTTAGGTTCATTTAAATCTATATTTTCTTCAATTAAAATTTGTTCAAAATTGTTTAAATCTATATTTAAACGTGTATTTCAAATCTGTCAAGATATAATTATACTAGACAATTTGGTCCCCGATTCAGTACATGTGGAAGAGACAAAAGTAGGATTTCAGTTGTCCATCCATGTCAATAGCAAGCTTGAAAATAATGAATGCCCAAAATCAATCACTAGGTGGCAAAAGAGGTAGTAGAGGAGGGAAGCAAAAAAATAATACTTATGTTATGCATACTTGTTAGCATAATTATTAGCATACTTGTTAGAATACGTGTTAGCATACTATTAGCATACTTATGTTATGCATACTTGTTAGGATACTTATGTTAGTGTACTCATGTTAGCATAAGTATTAACACAGATCACCTTTTGAGTGCTTCCAAACACTTTGTATTGCAAAAATTCCAAACACTTCATATTGCAACTATTCCTGAAAGAATAGATTGTTACATGTCAACATCAAAGGGCATGTTGTTATATATGGCCTCATAGGTAGCTGGAGTGATTGAGAAAATGTTTCTTCATTTTGGGAGACTCTCCATAGGTATCTTGATGCAATGCACAAGGTGCGAGAGTATGTGAACTATCGGTTGAGTTGTGAGGAGTTTAAAGGAATAGTGATCTATTTGTCTGCAGAAGATGCCTTTTATGGCATAAGAATCCCTTGCTATAACATTTCCCCAATCATCAAGATAGTCCTGATCAGATTGATATTTTTTTGCAGTGCATTTAAGTAGGTAAAAATCTGCACCCTCAACATTATTATCTCAGCATTGACTGCAAAAGTGTCACCAACAAGCAAATCATTGCTTAATACATCATGATGGCCTTCAAAAGTTGTAGATGTGTATGCATCTTTCATCTGTAGTAGGCTGTATATCTGGCAAAGGTACCAATGTGTGAAAACCCCAAGGTTGCACATGTGCTTTGTTGGTACATCTATTCCAAAGCCCATGCATGCATGCATCACAAAATCATGACAAATTTTTGGTAGCAAGGCCTGATGGATCTTGTGGGTTGTGACCATGAAAAATATGTAAAGAAGGTGAATAGTAATAGCTTCATAGTTCCACTTATTTTCCCTAATCACATCTCCTATCTTTATCTCCCAAAATACACGAGCACACTCCCTTTGTTTGGATGCATAAGAGGCTACAACTCCCTCAGTTAAGTTGGCCTATAGGAAAGCAACAACATTGCTTGCACACTTTAAAATAGCACTGTCTTTCTTTAGTTGTTGATGTGTTAAGGTTCTTTTAATAACAGCCCCTTCTCCATCATGCTCTCCTTTGCCATGCCCACTTGCAAAGAAGCTCCAAGTCATTTCCATGCCTAACATTCCACCATACCTAATAACAAAATAGAAAGGCCTGCAAGCCTTGAACTGGGAGGCAGCCCCATCAAACCAAACCCAATGCCGTTTCAATGCAACTCCTTATTCTCTCAACCACATCTCATATAACATGAAACAATGTTGTACACATATTGTGTCATGCTTCCTATCATCTAATATGAAGAAGTGAAGTGTTTTAATAAATTTTCATGTGTTAGGGTACTAAGTTATATGAACGAAAATTGAGACTTGTACTAAATTCCAGTGCATTGATTGAATCTCATTTTGTTTTTTAAAAGCATAATTTTCTGCGAAGTATACAGCTGAGACAACCACATCATCAGCAAATTTGAGAATACATTCCTTGAATTGAAGTGCCTTCCATTGGGCTATGTAGTTGTGTTTAATAAAGTGCTTCATTTTACTTTTCAAGAACTGCAAAAACTCCCAATATTGCATGTCTTTGTTCACAAGATCTTTCCTCTTCTTCTTATTTCTATGCTTGTCTATAGTATCCACATATTGAAATACTTTCATAGTGATGGTTTTCCCTTCCTTCATTGTCTCTAAAGGGTAGTAGGCCAACTTCTTCATGCCACAATCCTTGCATTCACCCATTAAACACTTCCTATGATGGAAGGTTGCATCATTCTGTGTTGGACAAATCAATGAATCCCACAAATGAGTGACACCTTTTTAAGTGTGCAGAGTAGATGAACATATGTTGCTTGTGTCATCACTAGTACAGACAATGCATTTGCATTGACAATTCAAATGAATGCCAAACTTTTTATTGCGCATCACATTCATCACATCTTTTAGAGAGGACATCTGCACATGGTATTCACAACATAGTGAAGAGGAGACAAAAACTTCAGAACTATGTGTAATGGAATATTATATGTAGCACACAAACAAAAATGTGAACAATATAAACCAAGAATCCATACAACTTTCTGCATCAGCTTACAGAGATTCCGAATGCAAACCTCAAGATTGAAGAATATAAGAAAGCCTAAGAGATTTATGGAAAAGTTGGATTCAAGTTATGATCTGGTGACTACACATCATGAGCATACTTACCAAAGCTTTAAGAAAGCTTGATTGCAAGGAGATCCTAACAAGATTGTCATAGCCCCTTCAATGTAGTCTGAAATGATTCATGCCATTGGAGAGAGAGAGAGAGAGTCCACATGAAATAATACTCTGACTCAACAAGGATTCTTGGTAATGGAGCAAGCAGGAGAAAGCTTGCGGTTGTGTGTGAGTGTGTATGAGAGAGAGGCAGTCCAAGCACTACAATGTCACCTATAGTAGTAGTAGCAGAGTGAGTGAAAGGGAGGACAATAGTTTTTGGTGATGGAACAAGCAGGTCTAGGAAGATTTCACCTCTGTTACAGAGAGAGCTGGTGATGGAGCAGGCAGGATGAAGATTGCACCTTTGTGCATGAGAGAGTGAGTGAGAGAGAGAGAGAGAGAGAGACAAAGAAGGAGCGAGGGAAGACCTATAACTCACATTCAAATTCAAAAGATAGATACACTATGGGCTAAGTGTATCTACCAGTTAAAAATATGCTCACTTACAAACAAAGCCAAAACATGCTATTCAATTGTGCTTCTTAGCATTGTCCATGGACATGCTTTTTTGAGAGGGTTAACGTGCTCCCACCCTTGTAGAGTATTTTTGAGCTTACGAAGCTTGTATTTGAGGTTTGGTTCAATTTCTAGATGATGGCAAGGTAGTTTCTCAAATTGCTAAGGTGTATATGTTGTCAAATCTCACAAAAAAAAATCAAGAATGAATAATCAAGCTGAATTTCGAAGTTGTTTTGCATGTTAACAGTTGCCCCTCAAGAAATCTTTCATTTTGGCACTCAAATGTTGTTTTTCTTTCAAGTTTTTTGCATTGAGTGGGTATGCAAAGTATGTCACAGCCTAGTTCATTGTGGGACTAAGGAAGAAAATCCGCAAGGATATGAAAAAGATTAGCAGCTATGAAACATTCACTGCTACTCATGTGGCAGCCATTGCCATCGAGGATGGCATGATCAACTATGACACTAGCAGTGATGACGGTAGATCCAGTGCATGAGATAAATGCTCTAAAAAGGGCAAATCCAAGTGCACTACTGAAACATCAAATGAATATCACCTAGAGGCCAAGCTGAAAGAAGACATGATGTAGGCCATTGTTGGCTCTTTCCCATGGCTTCTGCAGGAAGAGCATGGTATTCTCAGTATGCAGGGTTCCGAGGCTTTTTGTTACAAATATATCGGGGTTGTCATTTTTAGTATATGTGTAGCTTAGGACCTCCAGTCATATTCCGGTGAGAGATGTAGGCTTAAGTGGGGTAAGCAAACATAGTGCATGCATGTGTGAAAGGGACGTGCATCATCATGGCTGAGCTAATGAAGGCTCTCACCTTCATTGGGGGTTGCAAGGTTTAGAAGGAGGTTCTAGAGTTTAGAAGGAGGTTCCTATGTTTAGAAGGAGGTTCCAAGGTTTAGAAGAGGTTCCAGGGTTGGAAGGAGGTTCCAAGGTTTAGAAGAGGTTCCAGGTTTAGAAGGAGGATCCAAGGTTCGGGGTAGAATACATGGTGGAGAACTCGTCTCCCTCATAGATCATGGAGGTTAAGGGTTGAGGAACTAAGGGTTTAGGGGGAGCATAGGAGTGGGAGAGGAAGAAGGGTAAGAGCATGGGGGGAAAGAAGAGAGAGGAGGGAGGAGGAGGAGGATAAGGGAGGAGAGGGAGAGGATGGGTTGCAAGGTTGGAGGAGAGGGGAGGAGGAGTTGAAAGGTTAGGACATGCTCTTGGACATGGAGTGCAAGGAAGCATGGATACTTGAGACAATGGCTTGGAATACCAAAGTAGAACTCAACACAATGCCCCAAAGAGTGTGGGCTTCATTCCATTATGGGGTATTTATACAAGTTGGGGAGCTTCTCTCTTTGCATGTAGGAATTGTAAGACATTCTCTCTCTACATGTAGAACTTGCATATAGAAGTTGCATGTAGGAGTTGCATGTAGAACTCACATGTTGCATGTTGCATGTAGAACTCGCATGTAGAACATGCATGTAGGAATTGCATGTAGGACTTGCATGTAGGGCTTGCATGTAGGACTTGCATGTAGAACTCGTATGTAGGAATTGCAAGTAGAACTTGCATGTTGACGACTCCTAAGAGAGGTTATTCCTAGCCTTATGCAAGTACAAGCAGAGCTTTGCCGCTACTCTACACACACATTCTGTACTACCTAAGTTCATGTTGGCATAGAGACAACATACTCCCAGATCCATTTTATTACCCATCCTTAGGTTATGGCTTATTGCGAGCATGTAGCTGGGTTGCCATTTCTTTAGTCCAATGGCTGTGGAACTTGTGTTGTGCCAGTTGATCCTAATGTAAAGCCTTGGCTCCATACAATTTGTGATGAGTTTCTAGGTAGCCTGTATCCACCATTTTTTCAAACAAAGATATGTGGCATGCTTCTAAGAAGATCACTCTTTGATAGAGTCAGCTTGTAATCTAAGCATCGAATCGTTCATTGGGATGAAACTGAGTGGAGGCAAATGGCTATTGAGGTAACATGAGACTTCCAGAATGTATTTCAATGTTTTGCAAAAGATAGCACTTAAGCGAAGGAAGCAATCAATGTTGCCGTGCATTATATTTGCTCATGTTGCTGAAGCGCTCGGATCATTGTGCCTTGGATATTCCATTCTACACCAGAGTATGGTTCAATCATTGGCCAATTAATGGTGTGACCTTCATCCAAAGTGTGTATGTTGGCTTCCCATTTTTTACGTCGTGGAACTGCATAGAACTTGGGATGGGTTCTAAGACATGGAGGTGCACGTAGGTACTCTTTCAAGAAGAATATATCAAAGAGCTTGGGACGGCACCAATCAGGTTGTGGATCCAACTTGCTTATCAAACCTTCACTAATTTGATGCTGATGAAGGTTGGTAGGAAAGTTGTCCAAGGTCCATTGTCCAGGGTCCATCTACCTTGAGTTTTCATATCAGGATATTTTCTCCAAAATTCCTTGATGGGGTTACTGGGAAGTGGTATCTCATCAAAATCATACCCATCATTGGAACTTGGCATGGGAGTACGAATTGGATTATCCGGATCTTGATATTCAAAATCAAATACTGTCATTTTCTGCTGATGGAAGCACAAGTAGTGTCGGAGGCGATGATGGGGCAGGGAGAGAATCTAGTGACATGGGGGAGAAATATGGAAGATTATTAGTTGTGAAAGGGGGAGCAGAGGGGAGGGGGGGAAGAACTGGGAAAATGGTTTGAGCAGCTTGGTAATCCTCGAGGGTAGGATTAGCAAGGGAAGGGAAGAAGATAGGTGTGAGGGGTTCGTAAGTTTGTGACTATTGGGTTAGTTGAAAATGGTGAGAGGCATGAGCAAAGAGACGATGGAGGGAATAGATGTTAGAGGATAGAGCTTGGGGAAGGTTAAGAGGGTGGTAGCACTAAGGGTAAGTGAGGTTATGAAGTATGCAGAGAGAATGGTTAGATATGGGAAGTTGGATGTGAGATAGTAGGCTCTGTCACCTTCCGACACTTCTTTTTGTTGGTGCGATGGGATCATCAACTGTATGGGTGGGATGTCGATTATGTCATGCCTTCCAAATAATAGTGATGGCCTTTGTAGCAATGGCAAAAAACCAGCAATAACCCTAAGGGGAGGACTACCCATGGGGCATACATATGCAATGAAAGCATCTATCCTGAGTGCTATAAACCTGGCATGTGTAGATAGGCAGAAGATAAATTTCTCATCTTCGGACAAATCTTGGCAAATTATGCACAGAGTTTTGGTCCCTATGGAACGTTCCCATTTGATTGTTGGATGAGCAGATATGATCCTGATTTGGAGTTGCTTCCATTGGATAAGCACGCATGCATTGAGGTGATCTTCCACTTGTAGAGCAGCCACAAGCTCTTGGTACACCACCATTGTGCATTGTAGTGGGGCTTCATTGGTGTTGTCGTCCATTGCCTCATTGTTATGCACTAGCAATTGGAGTTCAAGCTTGGAGACGATTATCTTTTGGAAGTGCATCTCATTCATTTTTCCTTTTTATTTCTGGTAGATGGTTGTATATTCCTCCTTAAGCTTTCTCATTTGCAAGGTGACCTTCGCTTGTTGAGAAATGTCTTCAGCGGTATTGGACCATTGGTCCAAGACTTGTGCTTGTGAAGTGCTGGCCTCTTAAGTGGTAGAAAGTTGGTCCTTTAAGATTCTACATTCCCTTGTAAGCTCATCAATGCTAAAGGCACATACTACCAAAGACTATTTCATGTCTTCAAGCTTGTCTTTGAAATCCTATAGCTCATCTTGTTTGTGAAGTAGAGTGAGTCGAGCTTGTGCCACTACCTCTGTCTACTTAGCATGTGCAGAGGTCAAGGAGTTATAGTAGGTCTGTATGATTGCTGTTGCTTGTACTATTGCTGTCAGCTATGTTTGGCTTTGGTGGAGGTTGGAGGTCACATCACTCACTGCCTTCTCTTCAGCTTGGAGAGCTTGGTTCATGTGCACTTCTTCTACCTCCTTCTCATCTATCTATGCCTAAAGTGCCTTGACATCTATGGCGATTGCTTGGAATTAGTCTTCGATTTCTGTTGCAGTCTGTCTTTCCGATTCTCTTGCATATTCTTCCTTGGCCAAAAGCTAGTGAATAGTTCTGACATTTGGATCATTTGGCTAGCTTGATGTTGGAGAATGACAGATGGTGATGAGGACCGGTGATACTGCTGATACAAGTGGTGCCCATGTAGCCATCTTGATGATTCTGTAGTACTTGTGGGAGGTTGTTCCAATGGTATTTCAGTCACTTGTGTACAATAGTCATATTGTTGATCTGGCACTAGCTCCCCTTATGGCTCATCGACTAGCATGGCATCAGTGGGCAGTTCTAGTGCTGATGTAGCCTTAGGCTCTAGTGCCAATATTTCCTTAAACTTTGGTTGCTATTGTTGTTGGAGAAACTCAAACATACAAGAGAAAGGTGCATAGGGTGAGTGTGCATTTCCCTTTGTCTAGTATTACTATGCATTGCTTTCAAATGTCACGCTGAATTTCTTTTGTGTGGTTTTCACAGATTTTGTCAATAATAAATCCTACACATGGCAAAGATTGGTTTCACAAATTATGGTCCTTGCCATATAAAGATACAACCGCTAAAATTACACTAAACAAGTTGTATCAAGTGGCCATTTCTTCTTGCAGCAAGGCTAGGCAGCTTTCATTATTATCTTCACTTGGGTCTGATTTGAATTTGAAGAATAGTTATGGAATGCCATCAAGTGACCATGCCTTCATTGGGTGGCTTGCAAAGGAAGTTTTTATGGACCAAGTTCTTGAAGAGTGTCATAGGTTGTTGTCACAGATTTAGGCTTCCTTTGTTAGTGTTTCTCCTTTGGAGTTGCCAGAGCATCCTACACTATGCGAATATTTTGAGGATATTGTGGCAAGACATCAAAGTGATTTGTATGAGCCTTTTGCATCCTTCATGTCTGTGGCTACCGTGCCTGCAAAATAGGTTGACCTTGTGAATGCAAGCAGAAGAGTTGTTTATAGGTAAGCATTCATCTTTCATTGCCTCATTCTTGAATTTCTATTTCATAGTGTTCTTATGCTTTCAACTTCCTGGGTTTTGAATAGGTTTATTATTCATTTGCTGGAAACAAAAAAGATACAGACCATTCCATCTATTTGCAAGGCATGGACAGTGCTCAATCCTCCTACATATTGCATGTACACACATAAAGTCTTTCATGAGGACATGACTGCAAAAGGAACTATAAGGCTTTCAAAGTGGGAGAGAAAGCATTGTCCATGGTGGATAGAGATGAGTAGTGGAAAGTGTGTGGAGGAGGAGGCATTAATGCTAGAGAGGTATATTTCTCATGTTTGTTATTTATGTGCCTCTTGTTCTTAACTAGGATGATGGGATCTCTTTGAAGCGCTCGATAAGTAAGCCAGTAGGAAAGTCCAGCAAAATCATATTTGCAACCACTATGGTGGACAAGATCTTTTTCATTCTATGGTTACCACTAGTATTTGAGACAAGAAAGTCCCTTATCTTATCATACTACTTCTCCCACATTTTACACACATACCATCTGCCTCCAAGGCTAGGGAAGGCTAGGGATTGAAAACGTATTTATAGCTGAAGAAGTATGGTTTTCATAGTCTTGTAAATAGTAATCTCTTTGTGTCTCCCCCTTAGTTTGCAATTATCTTCCACAAAGACATCATTTGAAGGTAGACATTGTGATGATTTTTTATCTTTTCGCTACTCATGGTGTCCAAGAATTACCACCCACTATACATATATTAGAGAAGACGATGGAAATCAACAAAATATCAAGTTCCTTTATTATCCCATTTTTCCTACAAAGCAGAGGATGGAAAAGAAGAGTAAGATATGTAGTCGATCTCTCCTTTTTCCTTTTATGCAATTCTCATTTTATGGGCTATTGAAAAATATGACAAAAAAAAGTAGTTTTATAGAATGTCGGTGTGCCATAAAACTTACTTTATTTGTTCCTATTGGCTATCAAGCTATATGTGTTGGGGGAAGCTAAAAGGACAAATAGGTGGGTAGATGGCAAATTAGTAGGTAAAAGGTAAGGATAACTCTACACTTTACATCCTCTTTTTGGTCAATGAAATAGCTAGTGAGCCAAGGTTCAATGAGCTTTGAATTTCTTCTCTCTTGGTATAATTTTGCTTTATCGACATTCTAATGTAATGTTGGACTATTGCAGGAGGCATTTGAGGTCAACCTTTGAGAAAACATGTGTGCCTCAAGATCTAAGGATCTCTCTAAGGTGGACGGAACCTGTGTGGAAACATGATGAAGAGAGTGCTCATGACATGTACCTCAAGTAAATTAGGTTCCAAGATAGATTAGCTTGGACTCATAAAGAGAATCTTGAGATAGTGCAAAGTGCTTGATTGATATTACTTCAAATGAACCTCCCTTTTATAGGTGAGGGTACTTACATCCATATGCTTGCTCACATGTGGAATATTTTCTCCATGCCATGTGGTAACTTGGCCTTTACTCATACCTTTGCTCTACATGTGCTCATGGCACCACAACTCTCAACACCTCCCCTTGGTGCCATGATCCTTTGGCTACTGCAAGGTGGTCAAATGTGAGTTACAAGATCAAATCCTCCACTGGGTGCTTACATGGCTACTCTCAAGTGGTCAGGTTTGATTTACAAAATATAGGCAAGGTTAGCAAGGTTTTTTTTTTGTTTCTCAATACATTCCATCGATGTCACCTTTTGGTTCATGGCTTGATGACGATGCTATGTAGTTGACCTGTTGGTTCTTCAATTTGCAATCTTCTTCCTTGCGTAGCTTCATGCATGATGCATTGTTCTTCCATGTGCCTTGATGCTTTATGTGTGGATGCCATGCTTCGTGCTATGGTAATCTCATACACTTGTGCTTTTGGCATGCTTATTGCATTCATGCGTCGCTTTTCCATATATTGCAAAGGTCTTACCATGAGCGTTTTTGCTTCAATGGTAGTGTCTAATTGCTAACAATGATTCTGATCTAACAAGCGCATAGAGATAAAAAAGGCAATCAATTTTTCTTTTTGGAGTGTGTCCAAATTCCTCTTGGATTGCAAGTTACGGCTTGTCAAAGTTTCTGTGAAGAAGAGGGTCTTTGATGATGTGGCAGAGGGATTCATAAGCTGAATTCCAAACTGTGCTTGGCAAGGGCTAAGTGCTTAGGTGGCACTTTGGTTCTGTGGTATTTAACTAACCCTAACCCTAGTTGTTGTAGGTTCAGTTAACCATTGGCCAAGATAAGGTTTAGCTTAACCTTTGGTATGACTACCATCGATGGGCGGGGGTATTGCAGAACAAGAAGGGGAGGTCGGGGGTGATGGTAGTGACGTGAAAGCCCTTGGATACGAGTGGGCGTAGGAGGGAGGAGCCCTACGGGGAATCCAAGGAGCAAGAGAGGATTACAAGGCAAGCATTGGAATGGAATTTGAAGACGCTCTCGAGGGAGAGGCGTTGGCGAGCTCCAAAATTGATAAGGGGAGGGAGCTCCAAGTGACGAAGAAGTTGACCCCGCAAGGGTGACGACCACGATCCTGAAACGCATTCACGGGCTTCCCAAACTGTCTGGAACGACCATCAGACTACAGTTCCCTGTGGGCACATGAGCGAGGTATAGTCAGTTGGAGATGGAGATGCCAGCTTGGCTGTAGCTTGTTGAGTTGTGGACTTCATCTACTTCACACTCTGCGAAGTAGAACCTTACTCGAGTTGACCTTACAAACCTAGGAAATCTAACCTTAGAGGACCTCACCACCTCCCAAGACTCATGACATGCACTGAGAGATTCTTAGAGGTCTCTCAAAAAATAGAGAATAGAGTAAACAGAGTACATGTTTCTCATAGAACACTCAAGCAAGAACTTCATTATAAAAATGAACGTATCTAAAGCTTCAAATGTTGAAATCGAATGCTTATTTCCTCAACGAACCTTCTTGGCCCTTACTCATAGACCTTCATCCCACAGACCTTCTCACATTCCTTGTGCTATAATGCTGTCCTCGCCAGTTAGGACTGATCGAATTCTACCGTAGGATTGTAGTATCTTTCTCAATTTTAGAATATGTCATACAATAGAAAGCACAAGAGTAACATCCACCTCGTGTAGAGTGAACAAGCAATTAAAAAGAACACAACCAAGAGAGAAATTTTTGCGATGATGCAAAATGCAAGACACAAATTGACAAGGTGCATTTGCTCCCTTCTTTGAACCCTCCCCACTCAGGATACAAAAATTATAAGGAGAAGCATCATTGGTTTTGCTGGCAGGGGAGGGAGTGAGAGGCATAATGGTTTTCTTTAAATTCCACTATTTTGCCAGCAAAACAGGGGAGAAAGTTTTGCCATAACTGATACACCAGCACTCGCAAGGTCAAGGCAAAAAGGCAAAACTATGGAACACGAAACTATGGAAGATGCAGGGAGAGGCCAAGGCATCAAAGGCGAGGGGCAGGTAGAGGAGCTCATAAAATGGATGGCTAGAGTTTGATGAGAGCGCTAGAAAACCTGGACCCAAACCTGTAATAGAGCTGCACTTAGAGACCGTTTTATGCGGTAGAAGACCACTTGTTTTGGCGTGAAGATACCGAATGGTAGAGGTTGAGTAAATGCATGCAAGACCACTTGTCCACTCCATCATATGTACAAAAATGGGCGTTTCTTGAGGTTGATGGTTTCAAATCCAGTGCTCGAGCATGGTAGGAAATCACATATTTGAAATGGACATTGTAGTCACATGCATGATTGGAATGTTATCTTTCTCACTCTGAAAAATGATTTATACCAAATTTTACAATTGTCTTGGATTAATTATCAATGCAAATGAATTTCATATTTTTTTTTCATAATTTGAAATAAAACATTTATGATATCAAAATATAATATTTAAACAAAAACAAGGCAAGGCATACACTAAGTTTTGACTCAATTTTATTTAAATGCAAAGTTGATAGATTTAAAAAATAACATTTTCTACATCATTAGATAAATATTCCTTAGTAGTTATGCAGTTGTATGTGATCAATCTTTCACATTGTCATCTATCTTTTGCAAGACATCCATTATAATATGTTTTTCAATCACCCCCTTAAAATTTAGAAGAATACATGCATTTAAACGTATACCCCATCCTTTCATTGGTGGCACACACTTTTCAAGATCACGTTACTATATCACTACTCCACCACCTTTCACTACTCCACCACCTTTCATGGCATTTATAACTATACCAACACCTTTCATGAGTGCCATGCAATTTAAGAATTGTCATTATACTGAATTGAGAGTGCTCTCAACGGAAGCAAGAACGGAAGAAGGAGAGAGAGAGACAGAGAGCCACACAAGTTTTGGTGGGTGCAGAACCACCCTAATCTTCTTTTTCATTCATTTATATATGTGTTTGAGTATGTACATAACCGGGGTTAAGGCACAGTGACCTTTAACCCCCACAACCTCCCACTTAAAGGAAAATGTGCCTTTAAGGGAGAACAACCAGTGAGCATACTATCCAATGCCCATCAATACACGACAATACTCAAACCGCTGACTAGATAGACTCTTTGTCAGCATATCTGCAGGGTTATCATCTGTATGAACCTTGACAAGCTCTATGCGCTTGTCCTCAAGTACATCCCTAATGAAATGGTACCTGACCTCAATGTGTTTGGTCTTTGCATGAAAGACCGGATTCTGTGCTAGCTGAATAGCACTCATGGAATCACTATGTAATGTCGGTACACCTGTATGAATCCCCAAATCTCCCACTAGCCGATCAACCCATATAGCCTCTTTGCAACCCTCTGTGGCTGCAACATACTCAGCCTCTGTGGTAGACAAAGCCACGCACTTCTATGCACGAGACATCCACGACACTGCACCACCTGCAAAGGTGAACACATAACCAGAAGTGGATCTCCTACTATCCACATGCCCTGCATAGTCTGAATCTGTGTACCCAAGTACACGCATGTCTCCTTTACCAAAGCAGATGCACATCTCCTTGGTACCCTTCATGTACCTCATGATGCACTTAACTGCCTCCCAATGCCTCTTTCCTGGATTAGCCATATAGCGGCTCACAACTCCCACTGCAAATGCAATGTCTGGTCTAGTAGCTATCATAGCATACATAAGACTCCCAACCGCTGATGCATAAGGAACCTTGGCCATCATGGCCCTCTCCTCATCTGATTTGGGACTATCTGTATGACTCAGTTTCACATATGGAGGCAATGGAGTACTCACTGCCTTCCCCCCCTCCATATTGAAACGCTGCAATACTTTTGTAACATACTCTTTTTGTGAAATCCAAAGGAGTTTCCTACTCCGATCACGCGTGATGCGCATACCAAGAATATGACCTGCAAATCCCAAATCCTTCATATCAAAGGCCTCATGAAACTTGGCCTTTAATGCATCTAGCTCATAAGTATTCTTGCTAGCCAATAGCATATCATCCACATATAGTGCCAGGATTATTAGACTACTATCCTTAGCTCTTTTAATGTAGAGGCAGTGATCAATTTCACTCCTTCTAAAACCCTGGGACCGAATGAAAGCATCAAACTTCTAATACCATTCTCTAGGTACTTGCTTAAGACCATAGAGACTCTTCTTCAGCTTGCAAACTAAATGCTCTTTGCCCTTTTCTTCAAAGCCTTCCGACTGCATCATGTAAATTTCCTCATGCAAATCCCCATGCAAGAAATCTGTCTTGACATCCATCTGCATAAGCTCCATATCCTCTGATGCCACTAGTCCAAGCATGCATCTAAGTGTGGTCATCTTCACAACCGGAGAGAATATCTCATCAAAGTCCACACCCTTCTCTTGCTTGAACCCTTTAGCAACCAAACGGGCCTTGTACCTAGGCACATCATCACTTGTGACCTTCATTTTGTAGACCCATTTACATGGCAATGCTTTCTTTCCATGTGGCAAAGAAACCAAGTCCCAAGTCTTATTCTTCATAAGTGAACTCATCTCTGATTGCATAGCATACTCCCACTTGCGTTGATCCTCATGCATCATAGCCTCTCTGTAGCAAGAAGGCTCCCCGCAATCAGTAAGCATCACATAGTCTACCCCTGGAACAAACCTATCAGGCGGTCTAGACACTCTAGATGATCTTCTCAAGGGCATTTCAGCTTGCTGTCCCACCTCCATATCAGCCACATTTGGCTCATCATTTCCACCAATAGATGATCCATCATCTACCCTTGATTGTATACCTGTGGGAGTACTTGGTGGTACCATTTCTTGCACATTTGGTGCATGGACAGCTTGCTGTCTATCAACATATGCAGGTGGATTCACATCCTGGAAAGTGATTCTCCTCATTTCCACATCCCTCATGGGTGCCTTATGCATCTTCTTCTCATTGAAGACCACATCATGGCTGCATATGATCTTCTTTGCTTCTGGATCCCAGAGACGATAGCCCATCTCTCCACTTTCACCATAACCCAAAAAGATGCATTTCCTAGACTTAGGATCTAGCTTCTTTCGAAGCTCTTTTGGCACATGTGCATATGCCTCACACCCAAATATACGCAAATGAGAGTAAGAGGGCTTCTTGCCACTCCATGCCTCTTCAGGAATACCACCATCCAAACTCTTACTAGGTGATCTATTGATCACATGCACTGCAGTCTTCATTGCCTCAGCCCAAAAACCACCAGAAAGACTTGCATTGGAAAGCATGCATTGCAACCTTTCTTGAATGGTACGGTTCATCTTTTCTGCAACTGGATTTTGCTCTGGAGTACGAGGGGATGTGAGCTCCCTCTTAATCCCACGTGTATCACAGAAATGCTAAAAATCATGAGAGAGATACTCTCCACCATTGTCAATTCGTAAGCATTTAAGCGTTCTACCTGACTGATTCTCAACCAAGGCCAACCATTTCTGAAATACCTTGAACACATCACTCTTCCGAGCTATAGCATAAGCCCACACTTTCCTAGTTGCATCATCAATGAATGTCACATAGTATTCAGCCCCGCCTAGTGACCGTGTAGGCATGGGACCACATACGTCTGAATGCACCAAATCAAGCATTTCAAACTCTTTCTTTCCCCTTCTTTTATGGGCTGATTTAGTCTGCTTTCCATAGAGACAGTGCTCACAAAATTCAAAATCAGAGAAACTCAAATGCGGTACATAACCCAAATGGCATAAGAGTTTCATTCCATTCTGGCTCATGTGCCCCAACCTGCAATGCCACAAAGAAGTGCTTGGCTGCTCGGTTATTGCAACAACATGATCAAATACCCCTGATACATGTAAGGGATACAAAGTCCCACACTTGGCACCCCTGGCCAAAAGCATAGAGCCCTTCTGAATTTTCCAACTCTGAAAGCCAAAAGTGGTGTGAAAACCAGCATCATCTAGCTGACCCACTGAAATAAGACTCTTGGTCAGCTTAGGCACATGTCTCACATGTTTCAAAACAAATGTAGACCCATTTGCAAAAGAAAACTTTATGTCACCTGCTCCCACTATGTCACATGCATAGTCATTTCCAAGATGCACACAACCTGTCTTTCCACTGTCATAAGTGGAGAACCATTCCCTATGGGGAGTAACATGGAATGAAGCACCAGAATCCAAAATCCAATCCCAGGAATATGCATCATCTGAAGTGGCAAGCAACTCTGTAGATAAACTAGACATGAAGAGAACGTCATTGTCACTATCATGTGTGACTGCATTGATCTCCTCAATCTTCACTTTTCCTTTGTCCTCCCTTGGACTCTCTTCCTTTTGATTTGCACCCCAATTTGCATTCTTTTTCTTATACTTTTGCTCTCTTTTCAGCTTGTAGCAATCCTTTTTCATATGGCCCTTCTTGCCACAATGGTAACACTCATTGTTCCGTGCCCTGGATTTGCTACGAGACTTCCCTCTTTCTTGGGACTTCCCCCTGAACTGTGATCTACCCCTTTGCACATTTAAGGCTGCATCCTGCTTGTTGCCATCCATAGACTTCCGTCTAATCTCCTCGGCCAACAAGCTACCTACAACATCATCAAATTTCAGTACTCCACCAGGTGCAGAGTTACTGACAGCTGTACGGAAGGTATCCCATGAGGATGGCAATGAACATAAGAGAAATATTGCCTTAGTCTCCGCATCAAAATTCATCTTCTGAGCCTGAAGCTGGCTGAAAATAATATTGAATTCATTCAAGTGAGAAGCAATGGAGACCCCTTCCTTCATCTGCAGCTCAAACAACCTCTTCATGAGGTAAACTTTATTGGAGGCAGTTTCCTTCTCATAAGTGGCACACAGTTTCTTCCACAAATCTTTTGTAGTCTGCTCATTTACTACTGTGAAATAAACTGACTCAGCAAGATGAAGTCTAATAGTAGACTTTGCTAATGCATCCAACTCATTCCAATCATCGTCAGACATATTTGCAGGCTTAGCTTCAATCCCTGCCAAGGGTTTAAACTGCTTCTTTTGAATAAGCACATCCCTTATTTGTTCTTTCCACAAAGAAAAGTTTGTCCCATCAAACTTTTTAATGTTGAAAAACTCCTTTTCAGACATGGAAGAGGATGCCATGATGCAAATGAAACAAAATCCCAAATGCTAGTGCCTGCAAGAGAGAATCACACCAAATACCAGGTGCACCCAAATGTGTATGCCACAATAGAGTGAAATATCACCAAAACTCAAAGCTCAAAGCATCAAAAGATGCATTTGACTCATGTGTATATACTATGCATCCATATGAGCAAATCTGGCCCAAAAGAAAATGCCAATAAGTGCCAAATGACTCAAGCATAAACACTATCCACTGGCATATGCATCAATAATATCTCATCCAAGAGAGCATAGCACTATCAATGCATCACCAACAATGTGTCAAAGCTGTCCCTCAGCATAAAATAGCATCCATGTGCAAAGCGTCCATAAAAAATAGCATCCCACAAGGCAATTTGGGCCTATCAGCGCATCCAACAAGGACCGCAATGCATCTAAATGGCCTATAAATCATCCACTGCAACCCAATGCATACCACGAATGAGCGCACACTACTCAAACTGCAACCAGAGTGATCTGCATAAGGTATGCTCAAGAAATCATAGTCCCACGGTAATGAGCGCTACTGAAAATAGAACCTGAGATGCCTCAAAACATGGGCGCCATTGCATAATCGGACTCAGCAAGAAAATCTGCAAATATCTCTCTCCTGCCAGAACTCCAAAATCCCAACCGATGAGTGAGAAATGGGAGTCAATACTTATCCACTACCATGCGGCATAAATCTAAGGTTTCAAAACCTTAGAATGAAAAATGCATAACAGAGAGACGAAATCGAATACACAGAGATCTATAACTCTGAAAATCCTCCACCGAATCGTGCAAGAACTGATAGGTAGGGGTTTTTGGGCGTCCGAAACGCAATGGGACAGACGGTTTTAGAAACCGTGGTCTCAATCACTGGGTCCAACACACGGATTGAAAAACGTTTTTGGAAACAGAGCTGTTTGTAAACTCCACCGGAGTGTGAATGATGAGCAACATAGAAGTTTTAGGACCTCTTGAGTCCACTGGAACTGATAGATCTACAAATGGTTGCTCCAAACTTGAGTTCCAACACCCAGGCAAAAAACGCAAGAACTGACACAGTGAGTCAGAAATCCAATGAAATGATCCCAGATTCAAGAATGAAGGTGTTTCCAAGCTCCTGAAGTGAAGTGGACACCAAAAGCAAGCAATAGTTGCCTCTACAAGTCAATATGGAGTCTCTGTCATCGAACGGAACAGGGAAAAGCTCAAAAAACGACTTTTTCTTTCAAACCACTTAACAGGCTCTCAAAACCACTTCGTAAAGCCAAAGTGACTTTTCCAAAGGTTCCTCCAAGGTCTCTGCACACTCGGATGCAAGTAAAGTCACCCACAAATCTTCCCACAAAGCTTCTCCTTCCTCCCACAGAGCTGTTGAGCTTCAAGCATTCACGCACGCTCAGCTAGATCACCCGGGCTTTGATACCAGTTGAGAGTGCTCTCAACGGAAGCAAGAACGGAAGAAGGAGAGAGAGAGACAGAGAGCCACACAAGTTTTGGTGGGTGCAAAACCACCCTAATCTTCTTTTTATTCATTTATATATGTGTTTAAGTATTGTACATAACCGGGGTTAAGGCACAATGACCTTTAACCCCCACATGAATCACTACTCTAGCACTTGCCTCCAAGTTTCATAGCTCTGTTCGCACCTGCCTCCATGTTTACCTTCAACCATCATTTTTTCTTGGGTGGCTCCACATAGCATTTGAGGTGCATGTTTCACGTTCAATACTACCTCGACCACTTACTTTTGTGAGCTGCGGCTGTTCTTGTTCTTTTGCTTTGACACCATTGAACTTCCCTGGCATGTGAGGTATCTCCACCTTCAAAAACTTTCCCTTCCTTTTTCGGCATTCTTTATGGGGCATCGGATGGTAGATACTTCCTAACTTCTAAAGTCTACTACAATTGCTTTCACAGATTTTGAAGCTTCTTCTATAAAAGGAAAAGCATTTATCCTTGTTTGAAAGTTTTCTTATGGAAATGGAGAGTAGTGCTATGCTTCATGACGAGAATGGTGTTTTGTTCCTATAAAAGGTTGCTCAAAATTTTGTGTACATACTTGAGGAGAATGAAATAGTTTCGGTCTTCAATTTGATTTCTTCTACCATCAGGATTCACAAGTGTATGGATGTGTCACAGCAAGAGGTTGTGTTTGAAGTGCCATTTGCAATGAGAGGAGATGGGAGGGAATATACCTTGGACATTCAATTCACGAATAAGTTCATTGTGACTGGGGATAGATTGCCTTCAACAGAAAGAGACAAAGATAAGCCATTCCATAGTATCGTTGACTTGTTACATAAATTGCCACCTTCTAATTCTCTTTTTATTTCTTTCCAAATGGTCTCTTCAATTAAATTTGTCAAGGAGCTACCTTAGTCATATGATGGAAATATTCTGTTCGAGCTGCCTCCAACATTCCAGGAACAAAAGACATTAGGATAGGAAAACAAGTTTGATGGTCATGTCTGGAGTTAGGATGTTACAACAAATATTGCTAGCTTCAATGGGATAGTTAGATTGAGGAAATGTGTAGGTCGATTGCAATGTGATAGTAAGATGTGTCCTTTCTTTCTGAGATCAGGTGTTAGAAATGAGAGTCATTGGAAGGGATGATTAATAAAGATTCCAGAGGTTCACCAAGTCACAGGTGGTACTCTCAAATGCTATCATTGCAAGAGTAGTCCACTTTGCATTGCCAGTTGTCCTTGCAAATTGTACATATGTCTTCCAAGAGACACCATGGAGCATCCAGTGAGTAGATGTGGGATTCACATTAGTTTTCATATGCATTTGGTGGCAGAGGGATCATCTAGGAGTGAGTTGGATGAGTTGAAAGGAAAGGTTTCTAAAATGGTGGAAAATAAGCATCCTTCTAGGCCTAAGGCTTTGCAAAAGATGGTGGCGAAAGAGATGGTGTTGGAAGCTATCATTCCAAACAATGATCAATCCAATCCCTTGACTAACACTAAAATTGGATTCGTTGCTAAAAAATATGGAGCCTTTGCTTGACGATAAGAGGTGAGGTGTTCAATACCTTTTCATTACTCTTCTTCTTGAATGCACAGTTCCTACCTTTGATTTTAATGAGTTCAGTTTTGTGCTTGTGTGTAGGGTGTCTAGATGGAAGAAGGATGTGGATGAACAAAAGGGTGGAGGTGAACAAAGCCTTGATAGTATTTTGGAATTGAAGTTAAGGAGTAGATACGAATACATCCAAAGTATTGTTTTCCCAGGACAGTTATCTTTTTCATCCTTCAATAGATGCCACATTTTCAAGATGTCTACAAAGGGTCCTAGTTCTAGTGTGGACCTAGTCAACAAGATGCAACCCAATGGAGAGCTTGGGTAGTGCTAGGTTTGCTTTGATCATGTGAAGAGGATTCGAGGTTGGTCAACCATGGCTTGCCATGTTTATAACCCTCATCTTCAAGAACTCCAAACAATAGCCAGTGGGGATTTCAAAGGTGAGGACATAGAGAATCAGGTGATTTTTTGGGAATTGTTGAACCAAGTCATGGGGAAAGAGGGTTTTCATAAAGCATAGTTTCATGGTTTCATGGGGGATGCAAATCGGAGGGCTGTTAGGATTGTCTTTAATGGGGGCGCAGAGAACGTGATGATGGGAAAGGAGCACACTTGTTTGTGGCATTGGGAGGATAATCTTCATAACCATGCTACAAAATTCATCCCACCTCATGACCAAGAGGAGTTCAAGATGAGATGTAGACAATGGAAGAATTCTCCAACCAAGGAGGCCGCCATGCATGCATTCAAATCATTGTGTGAATGGCTTGAAAATGGTTATGCAATCGAGGGCAACATCCACTTTATTCAAACATGGCTCATGTGGTGGCACTCAAGAGTTTACCACTAGGGAGAATACATTTTGAAAGTGAGTGACTTCAAAATTTTAACATTGTTAATCCATTAAAATCTTGCATCACTGCTTCCTCCTTACCAAAGTTAATTTCTTATTCTTGTGTAGGAGATCGAGGCTGAAGAACATTACTTTGTTCCTAGGACTAACCTGCCTGAATCAATCCATGGTAGTTGGTTGAGCACAAACAATCCCGTCAAGTATGTGTCATTGTATGATGCATGCATCACTGACATGACTGTAGCAATCTTGCAAAGTAGTAAACAAGGATCCTACATGAGAGGCAAACATATTGGTGAAGGTCCAACAGTGCAAAAACTAAGAAGAAGAGAATCTATGTGGAGTAAAAAATCCTATTCAAAAAGAAATTTCATTGACCTTACAAATGATGTGGCTATAGAACTTGGACTGGCACACGAAGGTGGGATTGACCTTGGAGATATTAAAATAGTACGGAAGAAAAGACCAAAATCCATGTCCTTTGCAATCCATAAAGATGACTCCCACAGACTTGAGTATCACACAGTTAGCACACCAGTGCTAAGAAGAAGACATTCAGGTTCAATTGTGATTAACAATAACAATCTTGATGGTTGTGAACAGGGTGTGGCAGAGGTGCAAATACATCAGACAAAGTGGGCGATTCGACGTATGTAGGCATGGAGTCAAGTCTGCTGCCAAGGGTATCTACATCGAAGGGGGGGGAAGTGTAACAAGTTAATTGGCTCAAAGGGAAGAAAAGGAGCTTTGGGAGTCCTTGCACCTTCATTTTTTGGGAGGATTAGAAAACCGATAGGTGTAGAGTCACAAATGATCTGGTTCTATGGGGATAGCGTGGACCACTCTTGGAATCCAACAACCTTAATTGAGGCATTGCAAGAACCAGTGCCAGCAAAGTGGAAGGTTGCTGAAGGAACTAATATCAGCTTGGAAGAGTTGCATATTCTTATAGAAGGAGGATTTGTTCTGGAAGGACCACTTCAAAAAGGGTCAAGGAAATTTGAGCAGGGCCATAAAAAGTGTTTGGAGAATCAAGTGAGGCCTAAATTTTGAGAGGGCCAGAGAGTTGTCTTTAGAAAAAGAATAACTAAAGATATGTAGGCAAGGATGGATTCATCAAGGGCTATGGAATGTGAAGTGCTTCATGTGAATGAGGTGGAGCCTACGGAGCACATGGAGTTTATTGTTGGTACAACTGGGTCTCACATGAGGGGGCGTCAATATACAGTGACCATATCTATTTTTCCATCTTGGACTTGCGAAGACTTCCTATTTAGGTCTGGAAGATTGGATCGTTACATTCCTTACAAGCACATTTACTACATACTATTGCAGTACTTGGGTCTAGATGCAGAAAATCACAAAGAGGTCCACCAAGCATCAATGACAAAACAAGAGCTTTACAATGCACTTTCAAGAATCCTGTGATGTGGACATGCGTACCTACTGTTGTAGTCTTCTATGGATAGAAAACATTTTGTGCCAAGGCACTACTCACTACATTGTGGTTTTGTGTACTCTTTGTGGTCATGACATGTCTGCATGGGTCTTTCACTCTGCTACAATTTTGTGTTGCCATTTTGTGGCTATATGCTCCACCTCAAATTGTCACTATGTAAATGGTGCAACTGAGTTAGTGTCTACATGGTGTAATTTTTGACCGTTTTGTCATTTTATAATATAGCTCAGTTTGGTAAATGTGTTTTAAACATATAACAATGAAAGATTCCCTGACATTTTTAACTACTGGTTCTTTGATATTTTTGTTATCTTGTAATATTGTTGGGTTTGGTACATGTGTTTAAACATACTACGATGAGAGTCTCCCTCACATTAAATAAATAAATACTAAATATACATATTCCTTAGAATAATATTGGTGGCGTGATGTACTACATTTAGGTCCAAGAACAATGTTTTTGGCCATATTCTCTGACATGCCACTTGCTGCTCGGGGATTTCTGCTCAAAAAATGGAAACCCCCAAGTTTTCTTTTGTAAATGGGTCTGCATTTATTTTGAAAAATGTAAGACATGTGCCTAAGTTGACCAAGAGTCTCATTTCAACGGGTCAGCTAGATGATGCTGATTTTCAGACCATCTTTGGTTCTAGGAGTTGGAAAATTCAGAAGGGTTGTATGCTTTTGGCCAGGGGTGCCAAGTGTGGGACTTTGTATCCCTTACATGTATCAGGGGTGTTTGATCATGTTGTTACAATAACCGAGCAGCCAAGCACTTCTTTATGGCATTGCCAGTTGGGCCATATAAGCCAAAATGGGATGAAACTCTTATGCCATTTGGGTTATGTACAGCATTTGAGTTTCTTTGATTTTGAATTTTGTGAGCACTGTCTCTATGGGAAGCAGAATAAATCAGCCCATAAAAGAAGGGGAAAGAAAGAGTTTGAAAAGCTTGATTTGGTGCATTCAGATGTATGTGGTCCCATGCCTACACGGTCATCAGGCAGGGCTGAATACTATGTGACATTCACTGATGATGCAACTAGGAAATTGTGGGCTTATGCTATAGCTCAGAAGAGTGATGTGTTCCAGGCATATCAGAAATGTCTGGCCTTGGTTGAGAATCAGTCAAGTAGAACGCTTAAATGCCTATGGATTGACAATGGTGGAGAGTATCTCTCTCATGACTTTTAGCATTTCTGTGATACACGTGGGATTAAGAGGGAGCTTACATCCCCTCATACTCCAGAGAAAAATCCAGCTACAAAAAAGATGAACTGTACCATTCAAGAAAGGTTGCAATGCATACTTTCAAATGCAAGTCTTTGTAGTGGTTTTTGGGTTGAGGCAATGAAGAATGCAGTGCATGTGATCAATAGATCACCTAGTAACAGTTTGGATGGTGGTATTCCTAAAGAGGCATGGAGTGGCAAGAAGCCCTCTTACTCTCATTTGCATATATTTGGGTGTGAGGCATATGCACATGTGCCAAAAGAGCTTTGAAAGAAGCTAGATCCTAAGTCTAGGAAATGCATCTTTTTGGGTTATGGTGAAAGTGGAGGGATGGGCTATCGTCTCTGGGATCCAGAAGCAAAGAAGATCATATGCAGTCATGATGTAGCATTCAATGAGAAGAAGATGCATAAGGCACCCATGAGGGATGTGAAAATGAGGAGAATCACTTTCTAGGATGTGAATCTACCTGCATATGTTAATAGATAGCAAGCTGTCCATGCACCAAATGTGCAAGAAATGGTACCACCAAGTACTCCCACAGGTATACAATCAAGGGTAGATGATGGATCATCTATTGGTGGAAATGATGAGCCAAATTTGGCTGATATGTAGGTGGGACAGCAAGCTGAAATGCCCTTGAGAAGATCATCTAGAGTGTCTAGACTGCCTAATAGGTTTGTTCCAGGGGTAGACTATGTGATGCTTACTGATTGTGGGGAGCCTTCTTGCTACAGAGAGGCTATGATGCACGAGGATCAACACAAGTGGGAGTATGCTATGCAATCAGAGATGAGTTCACTGATGAATAATAAGACTTGGGACTTGGTTTCTTTTCCACATGAAAAGAAAGCATTGCCATGTAAATGGGTCTACAAGATGAAGGTCATAGGTAATGATGTGCCTAAGTACAAGGCCCGTTTGGTCGCTAAAGGGTTCAAGCAAGAGAAGGGTGTGGACTTTGATGAGATATTCTTCCAGTTGTGAAGATGACCACACTTAGATGCATGCTTGGTCTAGTGGTAGCAGAGGATATGGAGCTTATGCAGATGGATGTCAAGACAGCTTTCTTGCATGGGGATCTGGATGAGGAAATTTACATGGTGCAACTGGAAGGCTTTGAAGAAGAGGGCAAAGAGGATTTAGTTTACAAGCTCAAGAAGAGTCTCTATGGTCTTAAGCAAGCACCTAGAGAATGGTATTAGAAGTTTGATGCTTTCATTCGGTCCCAGGGTTTTAGAAGGAGTGAAATCGATCACTGCCTCTACACTAAAAGGGCTAAGGATAATAGCCTGATACTCCTGGAACTATATGTGGATGATATGCTATTGGCTAGCAAGGATACTTATGAGCTAGATGCATTAAAGGCCAAGTTGCATGAGGCCTTTGATATGAAGGATTTGGGACTTGCAGGTCATATTCTTGGTAGGCGCATCACGCGTGATCAGAGTAGGAAACTCCTTTGGCTTTCACAGAAGGAGTATGTTACAAAAGTATTACAACATTTCAATATGGAACGGGGAAGGCAATGAGTACTCCATTGCCTCCATATCAGATGAGGAGAGGGCCATGATGGCCAAGGTTCCTTATGCATCAGCGGTTGGTAGTCTTATGTATGCTATGATAGCTACTAGACTAGACATTACATTTGCAGTGGGAGTTGTTAGCTGATATATGGCTAATCCAAGAAAGAGGCATTGGGAGGCAGTTAAGTGCATCATGAGGTACATGAAGGGTACCAAGGATATGTGCATTTGCTTTGGCAGAGGAGACATGCATGTACTTGGATACACAAATTCAAACTATGTAGGGCATGTGGATAGTAGGAGATCCACTTCTGGTTATGTGTTCACCTTTGCAGGTGGTGCAGTGTCGTGGATGTCTCATGCACAGAAGTGTGTTGCTTTGTCTACCACAGAGGCTGAGTATGTTGCAGCCACAGAGGGTTACAAGGAGGCTTTATGGCTTAATCGGCTAGTAGGAGATTTGGGGATTCATATAGGTGTACCGACATTGCATAGTGATTCCATGACTGCTATTTAGCTAGCACAGAATCTGGTCTTTCATGCAAAGACCAAACACATTGAGGTCAGGTACCATTTCATCAAGGAGGTACTTGAGGACAAGTGCATAGAGCTTGTCAAGTTTCATACAGATGATAACCCTGTAGATGTGCTGACGAAGAGTCTACCTAGTCAGCAGTTTGAGTATTTTCATCTATTGATGGGCATTGAATAGTATGCTCATTGGTTGTTCTCCCTTAAAGGTACATTGTCCTTTAAGTGGGAGGTTGTGGGGGTCAAAGGTCAATCTACCTTTACCCCAGTTATGTACAATACTTAAACACATATATAAATGAATGAAAAAGAAGATTAGGGTGTTCTGCACCCACCAAAAACTTGTGTGGCTCTCTGTTTCTCTCTCTCTCCCTCTTCTGTTTTGCTTCCATTAAGAGCACCCTCATCGATAACTACCATTCATTAGACCCCATCTTCTCACAGATAGATGCTAAGGCACTACAAGTAGATCCTCTACTCACACATGAAGAACCAATCGATCTAGAGATGCCATTATTTATGGCTTGACCTCAAGTGGGATAATGAACCTGAAGAAGGTACCCATACCAATGATGACTCAGATTTTCCTTGGGACCTTGAAACAGAGGCTGAGAATGCTGAAATTGAAGATCAAATCTTTGATAATGACTTAGCCATTCTACATGCCCTAATGGCAGTCGAGCTCCCAAAAGAACCTCGACAGTTGAATAACAACAGAAGATAGCTGAAGGAGGAAATCACAAAAAAGCGAAGGCCGAGCACTTCAATGAATTTGAACTAGTCCAAACAAGGATCGTCAAATTGTACCTTGCAAAGTCAGCTCCCTCAAAATCAAAACCACTACCTTTGGAATGGTCCCCTGAGGGACTGGAAGGAGTATGCGCAGCAAATGAACCCTTACTTGGAAACACCTTACTAGTGGAAAAGTTACCCCACACTTCCCAAGATAAGAAGTTTTGGAAATATAAGCCACATGTACAGATGAAGCTCGATCAAGAAACTTCATAAAAAGAAAGTAAAAAAGAGATGAACAAATTGGTAAATGAAACTATGCCACCCAGTACAAATAGCACATGTCAGGCTAGTTCAAGACCATTAGAGGCTGATCTTTGAGAAGTGCCAGAATACTTCAAGAATTACACAAGTGGCAGTACGCCAATAGCAATGCCAAGACCACTAAGGGAATATGAAGTCTAAGAAATCGATAGCATTGGAGAAACTCCAATCTATGAGGGACCATGAAACCAAACTCAAAGCACTCCTAATCGAATACCGCGACTACCTAGCATGGTCATACAAAGAGATGAAAGGAATTTCACCAGAAGTGGTAGTACACATGATAACTATAAGGGAAGGTGCTCACCTTTAGGTATGTGGACCTTATCGCACAAATCCTAAATATGGCATCATGGTTTATGATGATTTGGAAAACTCCTAGATGTCGAATTCATTTATGAGATAGAGCACATTGATTGGGTTTCACCCATTTTCATTGTGCCTAAATGCAACAAGAAGCTCAGAATACATGTAAACTTAAAAAATGTGAATGTCACCACAACTAGGGATCATTATCCCCTACCCTTAACAGAAACAGTGTTGGAAAAGGTGGCAGGCTCCGAAACATATAGCTTCTTGGATGGCTTCAATGGCTATAACCAAGTGCAAATCGCTCCTAAAGACCAATCAAACACAAAATTTGCCACAGAATGGGGTATTTTTGCATATAGAGTCATGCCATTCGGCCTTTGTAATGCCCCAGCCACATTCTAGCAAGTCATGTTCATAGCTTTCAAGTCATTTCTGAATAAGCTTTTACAGGTGTTTTTGGATGATTTTTGCATCCATTCAAACAAATAGGACCACTTCAAATGTCTTGAGCAATACTAATCAAATGTAGGGAGTATGGCATCTCCCTAAATCCAACAAAATGCCAGTTCATGGTCACCCACGGAGTTGTTTTGGGGCACATCGTCTCTCAACATGGGATTGCAACTGACATGGATAAAATTAAAATCATCATGGAATTGCCACCTCCTACAAATTCCAAAGGTGTACAGGTCCTTATGGGACATGTCGGCTATTATAGAAGATTTATATTGCAGTATGCCATGATAGCTAGGCCACTTTACAAATTATTAGTGGAATTCATATGGACCAAAGAGTGCGACCAAGCCTTTGAGCTTTTAAAGTGGCACCTAATCACAGCACCCATCCTTATATCTCCTAATTGGGATATTGATTTTCATGTTCATACTGATGGATCCAAGTATGCAATTGGGAGTGTGCTTTGTCAACCTAGTGAACATAAGAAAGACTACCCATTCTACTTCGCTAGTCGACAACTCAATGATGCAGAGATCAACTATACCACCACAGAAAGAGAAGCCCTAGCAATGGTGTATAGTGTAAAGAAATTTCGGCACTATCTACTGGAAAATGATTTTGTATTCTACAGGGACCATCAAGCAGTACTTTATCTTGTGAACCATCTATGTACAATAGGAAGAATAACTAGATGAATCCTCTTGCTTCAAGAATTCAACTTCAAAATAGTGGTCTGCAAAGGTGCCCAACACTACATTGCCGATTACATGTCTCGCGTCAAGTCAAGAGAAGAAGCCACTGGAGTAGAAGACGACTTACTAGATGCCACACTATTTCAAATAGATGTTGTTCTAGAGTGGTGTGAAGATATCATTGGGTACTTGATGGTAGGAAGACCACCCCCAGAACTAAAAGTAGTAGATGCCAGAAAATTAATTCTAAAGACTGCACCCTATCAACTCATTGTAGGACAACTGTATAAGATGGGCAAGGACCAAATATCAAGAAGATGTGTAATGCCTCATGAGATCATGCCAATCTTGAGTGAAGTCCATGAAGGCATTGTAGGAGGACACTTCCAAGGGGAAGCCACAGCAAGAAAAGTTCTCCTCATAGGCAGTAGGTGGCCAACACTGTGGGGGATGTGGAGGCTTCTTCTAGAACATCAGGTAGGTGGAAGTAGATTGATGTCCCTGCAT
The DNA here is from genome assembly GCF_047967505.1 of Dipteris shenzhenensis. Lineage (NCBI taxonomy): Eukaryota > Viridiplantae > Streptophyta > Polypodiopsida > Gleicheniales > Dipteridaceae > Dipteris > Dipteris shenzhenensis. Next base: position 27,703,975 of record NC_141608.1, on the reverse strand, counting down.
CTTTGATTTGGGCCAGTGTTAAAGCAAGAACCTCTTCTATTGAATCATTTGCTCTAAGAAACCTAGGTTCTTGCATAGTCGTGTCCACCTCATATCCACACAGGACACCAAGAGCTTCATCCTCCCAGGGACCAAACATAACCTCTATGTCATGGAGAAAGAGGTATTGTTCTCCATCGACAAGAAGGGGAGCAAGAAACCATATCACTATTGCAGGGTCAACAAAGGTGGTGCCCGAGGTGGATGGAATTTGAGAAGTAGAATGGGGTTTAGGAGGTTGTTGGAGCACTTCTAGGGCTAATGCAGCTTCCCGCTCCTCAGCTTCTTCATCTATTAGCTCTTCATTGTAGATGTTGGGCTCATCTACAGAAATAAGAGGATTGGGAAGGGCAGGGGCAGGGGCAAGGCTTGAGGTTGAGGCCTCCTCTTCCATTTTTCCCTCCTGGAGAAGGAAAATAAAGGTCATTTCCTAGGATAGGAACCTATTTCTTCTGTTTCCAATGACTCCGCATGCTAGGAGATCATTAGTTCCACCTCCCTAAACCCTAGGGGTGTGAGCTAGGCTCAAAAGCAATCTAAATGCTTCACAAACTTGGTTTCTTGATTGAACAAGTACTTCAAATAATCAATTGGGACCCGCTGGATATGAGGAGCTTTATGGGAGCTCATACTAGCCGAATCGTAGGCCCTTGTTGTGGACTCGTTTTTGGGCTTGAGTTTGTGTGGCGGTTAATGCCGATGATAAAAGTGTGGTGTTGGTAGTGGTAACGATGTCAATGGATGAAGACGAAACTCCATTAAGCGTGGAGAAGGATATTGTCATTACGTAGTGTAGAGGTTGATCAATCTGATGAGGTGCTTCCAGATCAATCGGGATGAAGTTGGGGGTCTAATCTTCAGTTCACTCTGCAATGGTTTATCCATTACCATGCGCTCTAATGGACGGATCCTCTCTACATGTGCAGTGACCCATCTTTTTGTAGACTCATCAAGTTGATATGCAAAACTCATGATGTGGTCTTGCATGTACTTGATGAGGTCTTCAAAATCGTCTCAGGCTCCCACAAGTAGGTGGCTAGGGCATCTATGCTCTTATCAAAGACTGGAAATAACTCCTCCTCTCTATCAATTAATGGAGTACGGGAGATGAAATGGTGGAAGGCAGACCTAGCAAAATCCATGGTAGTTTGGTAGCTAGGAGAACTATGGCTATGAAACTTTGAAACTAAAGTAACTTTATAACCTATATATACCCAAATGTTCTAAATATAAATAATAAAAAGAATTATAATTTTTTTGGGCAAAACTTGACGTTGACATGAAACAAAACCATTCAAAACATCAAAATTAATTGCACCACTATTAATTGAAAAATGTCAAAATCCACAATTGTTGCACCCCACATTGTTTACAATCTTCAATATTGCAGGAGGGATAAAAGTGGCACTATGCATGAGCTTCTCTGCATGCTTTCCTACCTTTTCACCATTTAAGGTAAAGTGAAAGGACTCATACATGCCATCCTCCATGACCAATAGGTGTTTTCGCATGTCCCTGAGAGTCCACTGCGATGTGACAATCACATTCTTGACATCTCTTAAATGAGAACCAATACATAAACTTACCCTTGTATTATCATCTTCGTTAGAGTCAAGGGGGAGCCAATTGCCACCTATTTTCTTCCAATGCCTATATTGGAAAGAAAAATATAACATTTGGCAGGAGATGTGGTACTTGACAACCACATTGTCCTTACATACATGGCATCGAAACAGATCACCCTTTTGTTCACCTAACCTGCTTTCCCAATTCACCCCAAGCAATTCCTTAAGGGCATTCTCATGTAGGCACTTGCATGAACACGTGGTTTTTGTTCTATGCATCTGGATATTTTGAAAACAAGAAGCAAAAATGTGTAGATGCATAAACGAAGACAACCTTACCCATTTAGAGCCAAATGTAAACTTCATGGCCATGGCCACATCCTTTGCAATCTTTTTTCTTGTATGATTGCACTGTTCTTGTGTCCACCATGCTGCAATCCATGTCAAGATTCAAATTATGGTGTTGCAATGCATTGAAGATGGCCATAGCCTAATGTCATCCTTGGAGTAATGTACTGAAGTTGCATTATACCAATAGATATTTCTTTGTTTCAAAGTAGAGGACTTCTCTCTAGCATGCATTTGCCTTCCTAAATCCTCATGAATGGCAGTAAACTTACCTAAGAAGCATTCGATTGGTTCCCACTCCTCAAAGTCTAAAGGAAATACATCTGCTATGCACAAGTGCTATTTCAAAATACAATTTCAAACTAACTCATTACATTGGTTCTATTTCAAAATACAATTTCAATCTGACTCATTACACTTCAAAATCTTACACAGAATGTAGACTTACAATGCAATGGTATTGTTGATTGATTTCTTGATGGAGGAAGGCGCATGTCCTTCCCCATGCAGATGTGTTGCACCTTTGCAAGCCATCCTTTCTTCCCAAGCTTGAACTTCATAAAGCGGCCCTTCTATTCATTCAAAAGATCACCTCTTTTGCTCTTGGGAAGCTTATGTGTACCCTTAGCAGATCCTCTCATGACTATTCAATCATTCAAGCTATATGGTGCAAGGCACCGATTCACCTAGTGCATTTTTGCTCCTGTGGGACATAGAGTACATGTATGGTCTCCTCATCATGCTTGTACAAAGGTCACAACAACAATAGTGGACTGGAAAGTGCAGCTTGGAGGGAGAGAGCGGCTCTGATAGAGGGAGAGAGAGGGACAAGGTATAGAGGGTGCAACTGAAGGTTGAGAGAAGCTCCAAGAGTGTTGTAGCTAATAGGAATGGAGGGAGAAAGAGCAGAGGGGGATGAGCAGCTGCTCCAGGAGGTGTTGTATCTAGGAATAGAGGGAGAAAGAGAAGAGGGGGATGAGCAACCACTACAGGAGGTACTGTAGCTAGGAATGGAGGGAGAAAGAGTAGAGGGGGATGAGTAGCTACTGCTATAAGAGGTGTTATAGCTAGGAATGGAGAGAGAATGAGCAGCTGTTATAGGAGGTGCTGGACAGGGAGAAAGACAGTGAACTAGAGCAGGAGGGGATAGAATAGATGCCAAATGAGTTCCCACTTTTGAAAAATGGAGGGAGAATGGAGCTGGATCAGAGAAGAGGAGGAGGCAGGCCTATAAGAAGCTGAGAGGGGGGGGAAATTTGCCCAAAAGGGCCCACCGCCTCTTGAATGACTTGTAGGTTTGTTTGGGGGAGGTGCATATGGGAGAAGGGTCAATCATGGGTTGAGGGGGGGGATGGTTTGAGTGGTCCCCAGTGTGAAGAGAGTGGGAGAGAGGTAAGGAGTCTCACTTGCAGCTTTCTCACATACACAATGGGGGAATACACACAAAGGGGGAGGCTGAAAATAGTTTTCCTCTTCTTAGTTGTGAAAGCCAAAAGAACTCTCTCTCTTAGTACAAAAAGAATAGATGAACCCTATATGTGGGTCTCAAACCAAACTCAGCTAACCTAGGTGGCATACTAACTGAGCCACTAACTAGAGTACATAAAGATAGTTGTCATCTAGCTATTATTCATGGGTGGTGTACCAACTGCATCTGTAGCTAACAAGTCGGTGACATAAGTGCACAACGGTCACCCTGACATATCACGAGTGGAGCTCAATATCTCAACACTCCCCTCGAGCTCAATCCCAATTTCTACACACCAAGCAGGTCTTTGAACTTGCACAGCTTCTCTATGCCCAATGCCTTCGTGAATATGTCAACTACCTGATCCTTTGTGTTGACATAAACTAGATCAATAAAACCTACTAGAACCTTCTACCGCACATAGTGGTAATGCACCTCAATGTCCTTTGTTCTAGCATGATAGAGTGGGTTCTACCGCACATAGTGGTAATGCACCTCAATGTCCTTTGTTCTAGCATGATAGAGTGGGTTATTTGCCAAGTGTATATTGCTCATGTTGTCACAATAAATGACAATTGGCCAATCTATAGACTGATGCATATCATAAAGTAGCTTATGCACCCAAGCTACCTCACATGCAACCATTACTGCACCCCTATATTCAGCCTCCATGCTTGACAAGGCAACTGTAGGTTGTTTCTTGCTGCTCCCAGTGACCGCAGCACTCCCAAAATAAAACGCATATCCACTGGTAGATCGTCTATCAAAAATACTACCAATTCAATCACCATGAGTGTATCCATGCAACTATATCTGAACCCTTGTCTCATAAAATAGTCCATACTGCAATGCGGACTTCACATACCTCAGTATGCATGTAGCCGCATCCAAATGTGATTCCTTGGAGCCTACATAAACTGACTTACCAGCCCAATAGCATAGCTCAAACCCTGGCCTGGTAATAGTCATATAAATCAAACTTCCTACTCTGCATTTGTACATAGTAGGGTCTTCCAGAAGCTCACCTGCATCTGAACTCAACTTCACATTCTACTCCAAAGGAACTGAAATAGGCTTATAGCCTATCATCCCATATTTGGATAGCATGTCCAATCCATACTTCCTCTGCAAGAGCCATATCCCACTTGTGGATCTAATCACCTCAATCCCAAGAAGTAACGCAGCTCTCCCAAATCCTTCATCTCAAACTCCTGCTTCAATAGCATTTTCACATGAAGGATATCTTCATCACTATCACCTGTGATGATCAAATCATCAACATAACTGATAAGCAGCATAATACCTTTCTTTGTTTTTCTCACATAAAGTGAAAAATCTGCCATGGAAATATAAAAACTAATAGTGACAAGATGTTGTCCTATCTTGTTAGACCATGCTTTGGGTGCTTGCTTCAAGCCATACAAGGCTTTCTTCAACCTGCAAACAAACTCAAGATGAACAACATGCACATAACTTAGTGGCTACTCCATATAGACCTCTTCTTGTGAATCACCATGCAAGAAGGCATTCTTTACATCCATCTGATGTAAAGACCATCCCTTCGATGCAGCCATAGCAATGATCGCTCTTATAGTTGCCATCCTTGCAACCGGACTGAATGTTTCTTCATAATCAATGCCATATGTCTATGCATACCCCTTGACAACTAATCTTGCCTTGTATCTGCTCACAGAACCATCTGTATTGTGCTTCACTTATAAACCTACTTGTAGCCAATTGCATTCTTGTCTTTAGGCAAAGGCACCAATTCCCATGTAGCATTTGCTTCCAAGGCATCCATTTCTTCAATCCATGGCTTTCTCCCATTTTTCTTTTCCCATGGCTTGCTCAAAAGAAGTGGGTTCTAATTCTTGTATCACTTTCACCATATAGGCATAGTGAATGGCTGTAAATCCATCATATTTCATCCTATCCATAGGATACTTGACTCTGGTAGACCTGGGCAAAATAGGCTCACTACCAGGTGCTCTCAAAATATCCCTTGTCTTCCTTACTCCAGGTGTAACAACAAAAGAAACACCCAACTCATCATCATGGCTCTGTTCTGAGCCACTGGATTCACCATCCACACAAGAATGACTTGCATTCACATCAACCATGGGCTGATCTATTTCTCTTTTCCTTTTTGTGATACTTCCATACCACTATTTGCATTGCTTTGAGGAGATTCTCATGATCTCAATCTGCCAGTCCATGGTGAAGTATGTGAACCACTACTAGAGGACACTATAGGTCCACTAATAATTTGTGATTGCTACTCTGAATTCTATGCAGCATTACCATTTTGTGCATCTACATCATCAATCACATTTACTGGTTTATACCAGCTATTCATCTCATCAAATACATCTCTGCTCACTGTGAACTTACGAGTAGAAGGATTATAGCATCTATACCCTTTCTATTGCAGAGAATATCCAATAAATATGCACTTCTCAGCTTTTGGATCCAACTTGGATCTCAACTCATCTGGCACATGAACATAGGCAATGCAACCAAAAACTTTCAAATGAGAAATATCTGGTTTCCTACTAGTATACCTCTCCTATGGCGTCATGCCATGTATTGCTATAGTGGGAGTCCTGTTCATTATGTAGATTGCTGTAGCGACTGCTTCAGCCCAATAAAAATCTGGCAGGTCTTTTTCATTGAGCATGGCCTGTTTCTTTTCCAACCATAGCTTTAAAAGCTTTGAAATTCCCAAGCACTTCATTTTTCTTTTTCATAAAATACACCTAAACTTTTCTACTGTGGTCATTAATAAAAGTGACAAAATAATGATAGCCTCCAATAGATGCAGCTTTAGTACTCCACACATTAGAGTGGATTAATTCCAATGGCCTCTTACTCTCTTGAACATGTCTATGAAATGGTTTCCTTGCCTGTTTTCCAAATTGATAGGCTTCACATACCTTATGCATTTTTGCAACCTTGAACTTAGGCAATCCTGCAACAATATTTTGGGCCTACATTAATTTAATTTGCTATACATTAACATGACCAATGCGTTTATGCTACATATCAATATCTACAACTACACCGGTCCCATGTGCAAACATTGCTGCACTCAATTCAGGCATGTTTGCATCCAATGTAAACATCCTGCCCTTCTTCTTCCCTTTTGGTATTAAGCGACCTTTATTTTTCATATCCTCAACAAAGCATCCATGAGGATTAAATCTGACCTGCAAGCCCTGCTCAACCATTTAACCAACAAAAACCAGGCTCTTGGTGATGTTCGGGACATGAAATACATCATACAGGTATTTCTTTTTCCCATTCTACATAGACAAAGGAATTTTACCAATCTGCACAATAGGATGTGCAGTATCATCACCAGTCTCCACAAATGCTGGTTTTTCCATTTTTGTTGCATGCTACATCCATTCTGCATGACCTGTCATGTGGTTTGATGCACCTAAGTTAACATACCACACATCATTGCTTTCTTTTGCACTTGTCATAGAATTGGTCATGTGCTGCACCATAAACAAATGCTCATTTCTGTCATCACCCTATCTACTAGAGGATGCATAATTGCCTTGCTGCAATTTTCCATTCATAATGTCATTCTGATTTTTATAGCAATATTTATCCATATGACCCATTTTACCACAGTAGTAGCATTCAACATTGCTATTTGCATTTTGACCTCTCTGCCATCCACCATGACCTCTTTGGCTCCCCCTGCCTCTAAGGTTACCATGTCCTCCTCCATAGGACTGGTTTTCTTGAATTTGTTGTATATTCTGATTTCTGCCACGGCCTCCAGATCCAACCTGCTCTACCTCTGCCTCTACCTCTTCCAGCATTTGAGTAGAAGATAGTTTCTTTTGAAGTTCATCCTCAAGAAGATGCACCATCATTTCTCTGCTCTTCAGAAATTAGAAGAGCAATCAACTCCTCAAAATCAGGAAATTTTTCACGGACGGCAATGGATGTCCGGAACTGTGCATAATCCTTTCCTAGACCATTCAAGGTCACAGAAACTAAATCATCATCTTCCACTGTCGACCCAATGGAAGCAAGTGCATCTACAATCTTCTTCACTTTCATGTGGTAGTCATTGTTGCTCATATTTTCTCTTCACACATTATGCAACTTCTGCTTGAGCTCTGCATTTTCCTGGCTTGCATATTTGTGCTGTACATTTTTGTCAAAGTATCCCATGCCTCCTTCGGTGTGCTTGCATCCTGAATATGCACAATCATAGAATTTGAAATACTGATAGACAGCCATTACATAACTTTTCTGGCTCTCTCATGCTGTCCTTTAAATGCCTGCAACTCCTGTTGATTGGGAACATAAGGAATAACTGGTTCTTGTTCAGCTCCAGTAATGAAGTCCCAGCATTTTGCCTTAAGGAAATTCATCATTCTAAACTTCCATGCTTGGAAGTTATGCTTGTCAAGCTTTTCAGTTACTATCTATGAAAGAGCATCACATGCCATGATAGAACGCTACAAAAATATTCTGTCACTGCAAAAAACACAACTTCTGTCTCACAAGGGCAGATCTACAAAACTGGCGAAAGTGGTATTTGACCACATAGTCACTTCCTAGTGACGATTTTGCATTAATAGGCAATAAGAATGATTCTATCACTCCCAATATCTCTATGCATAGGCATACAATGCAATTTCTGTGGCAAATTTTTACCAATCCATAGAACAATGGTCACATAACCAAAACAAGGCACCTTTTTAAGTGCTTGCAGAAAACTTTCGCCGCTAAAATGACTTCGAATCAAAAAAATAATGTCACCGAGGGAGTCGCCCTCACCCGTAGCATATACTACCCTCTTGTCGCACCGCGAAGGACGTCTCAATCTGAGACAGTGCACTCTTGCACTTTCTGGTTATGCTAGCTATAGAGATTTACTCCCAAACTCAAAAAAGGAAAGCAACACTGATACTCTTACCAAGACACTACGAACTTGGTTTGCTTCCTTGAGCTCCTTACCACAAATCGAGCTCTGATACCATGTGAAGAGAGTGGGAGAGAGGTAAGAAGTCTCCCTTGCAGCTTTCTCACATACACAATGGGGGAATACACACAAAGGTGGAGGCTGAAAACAGTTTTCCTCTTCTTAGTTGTGAAAGCCAAAAGAACTCTCTCTCTTAGTACAAAAGGAATAGATGAACCCTATATGTGGGTCTCAAACCAAACTCAGCTAACCTAGGTGGCATACGATCTTGAAATGGTTCCAAAGGCAAGATGGGATTAAGTGGCATGCGATCTTGATCAGTGGGCTATCCCAACCATTGGCAAAGGTCGCAACTTTTTGCAAACCATCGAGCATCCTTTTGTATGGTCAACCTTGCCTATAGAACTTTCTTTGCGGTGACTTCGCCCGCAAAATGGCCACCCGAAACCCCACAATGGGCTTCCATTAGCACTACTTCCTGCTCATGAGGTGGAACACACCACAACAGTGCCTCAGTCAGATGTCATCGGTACAACTGTCCCAGGACCACTTCAAAGGATTGGCTCCGCAATGCCAAGCATTTCCTCTGATCCCGATTCATGTACTTGGGCATAATGGCAGTAGTAGATAGGAATGAGAGCATCTCGTCATACCACGACTGTGGTCCTTTTGGGATGGCTTTGGCCTCTATCATGATCGGATCTTTTGGGATGGCTTCGGCCTCTATCGTGATCTGATCCGCCTAAAAAATCGCTCCTGCTAGCTTCGCATCAAGAAACTCGTCCTCCACTCCCGTTGGCATCTCCCCAGACTCTAGACGAGAAAGCTAATCTGCAACCACGTGCTACGAGCGTGGGTGATGAATAACATCAAAGTCGTATTCCTGCAAGAGCAACACCCATCTTGCCAATCGGCCCGTAAGGCTTTGCTGCTTCACCAAATATAATAATGCAGAATGATCAACATGGAAGACAAATAGTGGGCCCAACAAATAATGCCGGAATTTCTTGACAGAATAGATCATGCCCAATCTGTCCCGCTCCATGATGGAATAATTCTTTTTGGCAGTTGAGAGCCGTCGACTCGTGTAGTAGACTGGGCGACACCACTTATTCACATCTTCCTACATCAAGATGCTCCCAATAGCTCTATTCGAGGCATCCACAAACACATGAAAATTTTTCTCCCAATCCAGAGACAACAGCATTGGTGCTCTAGAAAGTTGAATCTTTAGCTACTAGTATGCTTGGTTGCACTCTGCAGTCCACACAAATGTCTTTGGTTCCACATGCGCCAATGCATTCAAGGGAATTGCCATGTGAGCCAGGAACCGTAGATGTCTGCCATACCATCGAATTTGGCTCGAGAACTGCAAGCATTCCTTAGGCGTTGTTGGTGCCAAGGCTTGCATAATTACTACCACTTTATCCAGATCCACCACCGCAATTCCTTCCGCGAGATCACATGTCCTAGGAGTCAACTGTTGCAATCTGTGAGATCACATGTCCTAGGAGTCAATTGCTACAGATTGCAAATGCACATTTCATTGAATTCAAACTGAAGGAGACTTCCTTACATCATTGGAAACATTTTCGCAAGTGCTCTAGGTGCTCATCAAATGTACTGAACACACTAAGGTCATCCAAGAAAATCCTCATGAAATCTATCAAATAGGACCCAAAGGTCTCCTACATTAAGGTCGAGGGAGCATTATGCAATCCGAACCACATCATTCTGCAGACATAGACCCCCTAGGATGTGATAAATGTTGTTTTGGGCTGGTCTTCTAGAGCCATTTGGATTTGGTTGTACCTGCTAGAGAAAATATGTGCATCAATGACTACCACATGAACGTAAAGAAGATTGTAGATGCACTTGCTTCCATTGGGTAGCCAGTGGAAGATGATGATTTAGTTTATGTGACCTTGAATGGTCTAGGAAAGGATTATATGTAGTTTTGGACATCCGTTACCGTACGTGAAAAATTTCCTGATTTTGAGGAGTTGATTGCTCTTCTTATATTTAAAGAGCAGAGAAATGGTGGTGCATCTTCTTTAGCAGGAACTTCAAAAGAAACTGTCTTCTACTCAAATGCTAGAAGAGGTAGCGGCAGAGGTTGATCAAGAGGTCGTGGTAGAAATCAGAATATGCAGCAAATTCAAGAAAACCGGTCCTATGGAGGAGGACGTGGTAACCTTAGAGCAAGGGGGAGCCAAAGAGGTTGTGGTGGATGGCAGAGAGGCCAAAATGCAAATAGCAATGTTGAATGCTACTACTGTGGTAAAATGGGTCATATGGCTAAAGATTGCTATAAAAAGCAAAATGACATTATGAATGGAAAATTGCAGCAAGGCAATTATGCATCCTCTAGTAGATAGGGTGATGACAGAAATGAGCATTTGTTTATGCTGCAGCACATGCCCAAATCTGTGACAAGTGCAAAAGAAAGCAATGATGTGTGGTATGTTGACTCAGGTGCATCAAACCACATGACAGGTCATGCAGAATGGATGTAGCATGCAACAAAAATGGAAAAACCAGGATTTGTGGAGACTGGTGATGATACTACACATCCTATTGTGCAGATTGGTAAAATTCCTTTGTCTATGCAGGATGGGAAAAAGAAATACCTGTCTAATATATTTCATCTCCCGAACATCCCCAGAACTTGGTTTTTGTTGGTCAAATGGTTGAGCAGGGCTTGCAGGTCAGATTTAATCCTCATGGATGCTTTGTTGAGGATATGAAAAATAAAGGTCGCTTGATAGCAAAACGGAAGAAGGGCAGGATGTTTACGTTGGATGCGGACATGCCTGAATTGAGTGCAGCAATGTTTGCACATGGTACCGGTGTAGTTGTATATATTGATATCTAGCATAAACGCATTGGTCATGTTAATGTACTGTGACTTAAATTAATGCAGGCCCAAAATATTGTTGTAGGATTGCCTAAGTTCAAGGTTGCCAAAATGCATAAGATATGTAAAGCCTGTGAATTTGGAAAACAAGCAAGGAAACCATTTCCTAGACATGTTCAAGAGAGTAAGAGGCCATTGGAATTAATTTGCTCTGATGTATGGACTACTAAAGCTGCATCTATTGGAGGCTATCATTATTTTGTACTTTTATTGATGACTACAGCAGAAAAGTTTGGGTGTATTTTATTAAAAAGAAAAAAGAAGTGCTTGAGCATTTCAAAGCTTTGAAAGCTATGGTTGAAAAAGAAATAGGCTTGCAAATAGAATGCCTAAGGTCAGATGGAGGGGGAGAGTACCTCTCAAATGAGTTTGCAAGGTTCCTATGGGAGCATGGCATATAGCAGCAATATTCATGCAGTCATACTTCACAGCAAAATGGACTTGTAGAAAGGAAAAATAGGCATATTGGTGGAGAGGTATCTCGTGCCATGCTCAATGAAAAAGTCCTACCCTATTTTTATTGGGCTGAAGCAGTTGCTACATCAGTCTACATAATGAATAGGACTCCTACTGCAGCAATACATGGCATGACACCAGAGGAGAGGTATATTGGTAGGAAACTAGATATTTCTCATTTGAAAGTTTTTGGTTGCATTGCCTATGTTCATGTGCCAGATGAGTTGAGATCCAAGTTGGATCCAAAAGCTAAGAAGTGCACCTCTATTGGATATTCTCTGCAATAGAAAGGGTATAGATCTTTAATCCTTCTACTCATAAGTTTTCAGTGAGCAGAGATGTTGTTTTTGATGAGATGAGCAGTTGGTATAAACCAGTAAATGTGATTTAAGACGTAGATGCACAAAATGGTAATGCTGCATAGAATTCACAGCAGCAATCACAAAATATTAGTGGACTTGTAGTGTCCTCTAGCAGTGGTTCACATACTTTGCCATGGACAGGTAGATTGCGATCATGAGAATCTTCTCAAAGTAATGCAGATAATGCTATGCAAGTATCACGAAAAGGAAAAGAGAAAGTAGATCAGCCCATGGTTGATGTGAATGCAGGTCATTCTTATGTGGATGGTGAATCCAGTGGCTCAGAACAGAGCCTTGATGATGAGTTGGGTATTCCTTCTGTTGTTACACCTGGAGTAAGGAATACAAGGGATGTTTTGAGAGCACCTGGTAGTGAGCCTATTTTGCGCAACTCTACCAAACTCAAGTATCCTGTGGATAGACTGAAATCTAATGGATTTATAGCCATTCAATATGCCTATATGGTCAAAGTAATACAAGAACTAGAACCCACTTCTTTTGAGCAAGCCATGGGAAAAGAAAAATGGGAGAAAACCATGGATGAAGAAATGGATGCCTTGGAAGAAAATGCTACATGGGAATTGGTGCCTTTGCCTAAAGACAAGAATGCAATTGGCTACAAGTGGGTTTATAAGGTGAAGCGCAACGTAGATGGTTCTGTGAGCAGATACAAGGCAAGATTAGTTGTCAGGGGGTATTGTGACACCAAAAATTGATATTTTTAACTTGGCATTGATATTGTTTTTCTCTATGTTTGATAAGAGTTTGAGTATCAAGTGATAGCCTAGTGGCTCTCACTTATTTCTATTTTCTATGATATTGTATAGGATGGAGAGGATGAGTGGAATGGCTCATTGTAAATACCATAGGTATGAATTATGAATACCTTAGTATGGGGTGAGAGTTATTTGTGTATGGGATATTATGGTTAGAAAATAGGAAGAGTGAGTCATATAAAGAGGTGGGCTCATGTCCATGTGTTCCAATAATATAAGAGAGGCCACATGCCAAGCGTGTGGAAGGCATGTGGAGGAGTGTGAAGTCAAGAGGAATCCTTCTAGAACTCCTATGTGGAATAAGGAGGATGTGGACATGTGGAAAAGAGAGGGTCCCTATGGGCTCCATGTGAGGAGACTCTTGACTTTCTCAATATTTTAAGAGTCTTGAGCATCTTTTGATAGGACACATGGCAAGAGTAGCCAAAAAGGACATGGATGGTGACATACGTGCTTATGTGATTGATGGGGAAAGGAATCTATAGGCAGCAATTGTAAATGGGTGAAGGAGGGTAACAAAATCTCTATAAAAGGAGCCCTCCTCTCCCTTGTTCATCAATCTCTTCCACCATTAGGCCTTATGTTGCTGTAGTTCCAGTCTCCCCAAGCCTCTTCCATGAGCCTTCTCTTCCTCTTGTAGATATTCTCTTATGTAGACTCTTGAGTCCATCTCTCTCTAGTGTATTCTCTCTCTATGAGTAGTCTTAGAGCTTCTGCTCCCTCTTGTATGTATGAAACCTCTTCTTCTCCCTTTTGTTTGTAGTGTTGAAGTGGATTCTCACTCTATTTGTAATGAAGGTCACTTCAGGTTCTCTCTCTCTTGAGTGTCTCGTCCCTTTTCTCTTTTAAAGCCTTGAAAGTTCTTTCTATTCGTCCGCTCACTGTGCATACATGGTCCATTTGTTTCTCGAGCCACCATGCAAACTTCTTCCCCTCTTCGAGGCAAAATCTATGAGGGGTGGATCGTTGATGAAGGTGGAGTCTTGAGGGAGCATTCTGCTCAGGCGAAATTAGCCTGGGTGGAGGGTAGTTTTCATAATAGTTTGACCCCCTGTTAGTGTTTTGCTCATAACTTTCTGCTCAATGGTCCGATTGTAATAAAATTTATATCAGCGCGAAGCTCTCTTCAAGGTGCATGTTTATATGTGATCAAATCTTGAATCAGATACTGCTGCAAAAAGTTATGAGTCTCTATGTCTGACAGTCTATTTTTATGATAGTTTTTACCCCCATCTAGTAAACTATCCATAACTTTTTGGCTGCTTCTTTGTTTCTTACGAAACATATATCAGCACGAAGCTCTCTTTAAGCCGCATGTCTCTATTGCTTAGATCTTGAATCAGATACTGCTGCAAAATTTTATGAGTCTCTGTGTTTGATAGTCTATTTTCATGATAGTTTTTACCCCCTTCCAGTAAACTGTCCATATCTCTTCAACCGTCTGTCTGTTTTCAATGAAGCGTATATCAGCGTGAAGCCCATCTCAAGATGCATCTCTTTGTGTGCTTGACTCTTTAATATCATGTCTCTACTGAAAGTTATAGGCCTCTGTGTCTAATGATAGTTTGTAGAGTGTTTTGAGCTAAGTGTAAAGGTGTCTATGAAGGAGGTGCAATGTTTCCTCAAAATCTACCCATCCGACCTAATCAGCCCCTTCAAACTCCTCGATATATATCAGTTCATGTCATGTTGAGCTGCAAGATCTTCTTTAAACAACGTATTGCTCTTCTCTTTGGTGCAGACCGGCTTGCTGAGATTATGGCCTCTGCTGATCCTTTCCTTCTCCCTATGCTTGATTACAACATCACTTGGGATGTTACCATCTTCATTCTCATCTGAGGGAGGAAAGTATGGTGTGGTATCTTGGCATAAAAGCTTCTTTCTAATATCCCATTCTCAATGATAAATATCTTTGGCAGTCAGTTCGAAAGCAGCAGGAAGTGAAGAGGTGCGTGAAGTTTATTACCCCCAACTTCATGTCACATCTTTTGGTGGAAACGCCGGTATGTTTGGTATTGGGTTCATCCCACCTTACTAAACGGTCTCGGGTGTACTTGATTGCATGTTATGCCTAGAAGAGGCATGTGTTTTGATGAGATAAAGAAGATGCCTGGAAGAACTCCGTTAGAAGAGATTACAACCCATTTAAGAGAACTTGAAGATTGTGAAGGTGATGCTCAAGCTATTCGCACAATCACCATGATCATATCCTTTATGTTTGCATTGTTGAATATGTTGGTGAATCAACAACACCGGCAGCAGGGATAATGATAGATTGGGGATTGTTCCATGCACTGGCAGCTTGGTGTGAAGAAGAGTTGAGTCTTTGGGTAGTTTTTGACTATAACAGTGGAGTGGTGATTCTCAATGCTTTCAACTTCTTTTGCTATGCAAATGATGAAGAGTACAATATCTTGAAGCTTTTATGTGCACTTTCTATTGTGAGAAGGATGATTCTAGAATGCATGTATACACAATGTTTTCATGGTGTTGGTTGGTCACTTATTTTTGAAGATTTTGTTGAGGATCACATTGTGGAGGGTTTTCAACAAGTGGTTATGCATAATAAGTTGGTCTTGGTATACTAAGGCTCTGTGGGATCTTGTTCGGATCTTGTTTGGGATATTATTTGGATCTTGGTGTTTCCTTTTTGTGTTTCATCATGGTGAAGATTCTAGTGTTTCGAGGGACCCAAGGGGAAGACCCGGAGTCTTATCTTCGGGATTTTGTTCGAGGATGCCGGCTTTCTGGATGGTCCATGAAGGATTGGACGGAGATTTTGCCTGATTTTTTTGAAGGTGTAGCCTTGAGTTGACATGAGACCTTGCCGAACTCTACCAAGGAGGATTAGGACCAAGTGGTGGCAGCAATGAAGTAGAGATTTGGGGCAGTGGAGTCGCCAAATGCTTTGATGTTGCAGTTGGACCGGTTCTATCAAGGAGAGGGTGAGTTGGTCTCTGCGTTGGCAATCCGATGTGAAACTTTATGGACAAAGTATGAAAGGGCAGCTTTGCGAGCTATGGCATCGGCATCATCAGCCCCTCAAAGTCTCTCAGGGATGGAGCACTTAAAGATGAGCAAATTTGTTATGGCTTTGGAGCCTCGTCTTCGCTCAAAAGTAATGAGTAAAGATCCAACAACATACGTGGAGGCACTTCGCATTGCAACCAAGAAAGAAGCTTCTCTAAAGATCGAATCCTCATTTGTGTCTTCAACAGCTTCAACTTCTAAGGTGGAGGTAATGGGCACTCCTCAGGTACCAATGTCCTCTGAGTTAGATCATAATATCTCCCAATTGATGGCAAAGTTTGCTGATTTGAAATTGCATTTGGTTAATGCATGACAACCTAGAGCACCAAAGAGTGAAGATAGGGTCACTTGCTATGAATGTAATGAAAAAGGTCACTATCTCCCCGAGTGTCCTAGATTGAGAAAGAAAGAAGAAAAACAAGTATCCTTGTTAGAAGCTTCTTCAGGGAATGAGGAAAAAGAGGTAATGATGGCTAAACGGGGGTGTGGTAAAGCAAAAGAAGAAGAAGAAAGCAAGGAAGAAGCAGATGAGGAACATTAGGAAGAGGAACACCGTAGTAAGAAAAAGAAGGCATCTAGAAGGAGAATTAGCCAGTCAGACTTTCCTTTAGGACAAGGAATTGGAAGCTATGACTTGTTGTCTGACCTTAAAGAAAAGGAAGCTCATATCACCTTTGGTCAATTACTTGCTTTGTCTCCAAACTATGAAAGGAATGGGGAAAACTAGCAAGCACAAGAGTGTCAAAGAAGAAAAAGAAGAAAAGTGCCATTCCTATTATTCAAAAGGTAGATATAGATGTTGGTGATGATGTACCCATGGTTGATGTGATCATTGATGGTCAAGTGATTTCTAATGTGTACATTGATGGAGGTGCATCGATTAATGTCATGAGTGAGAAGACCATGATAGATGCTGATTTAAAATACTCTAGTACTACCTCTCCTTATCGCATCAAATTGGCTGACAACACTAGGGTTAAGACCTTGGGAGTTGTGAAGAATCTAGAAGTGGATGTATGTGGAATTTCTGTGCCGACTACTTTTCAGGTGATCCCTCCCAAGCCAGATGCACGTGCCTATCCATTGATTTTGGGAAGGCCTTGGCTACGCAAGGTGAAGGCTGTTCAAAAGTGGGATACTGGAGAATTGATTTTGCAGGGAAATGATAAGAAGGTGCGCTACAACATCAGAAGCCACAAAAAGGAAGTTGTCAAGGAGGAGTCTTCAACATCAGAGAGTTCAAGCTCTGACTTAACCGATGAAGAAGAAGAGATAGGGTGTAGCTCCGAGGAGTCCAACTCAGAGGGTGAGGTGGAAGGAGTGGCCTTTGGTCTTTGTCTTGGTGCTAATCGGGATGAGTCAGGAAGGAACAAGGTGGTGGTGCAAGAAGATCCTATAGAGACACTTCATGTGGAGGATGTGGAGCACACTAAATGACACCAACGCAATGAAGAGCTTCTTGGTGATTCTCTATCAAGTAGTGAGAAGCTCCAGTACCTAGATATGCTAGATGATTTTCCATGTCTCTTTGTAACAAGCTATTCACAGGTTCGACCAGTCTCTCTTGTGGAGCACAAGATTGAGTTGAAGCCAGAAAGCAAGCCAGTTGTGCAACGCTTAAGGCGATTGGGGGTGATCCAAGCTGAGGCACTAAAGAAAGAGGTAACACAACTACTTGAGGCGGGATTCATCTTTCCTGTTGATGATCCACAATGGATATCTCCTGTAGTTGTCACACCAAAGAAAGGAAATAAGTGGCGAGTTTGTGTGGACTTTTGTCCTTTGAATGCATGCACTAAGAGGGATCATTTTCCTTTGCCATTCCAAGATGAAATACTAGACCAAGAAGCAGGGCATGAGATGTATTCTGTATGTGATGGGTATTCTGGGTACTTTCAAATTCGTATTTGGGAGGAAGATCAAAAGAAAACATCATTTGTCACACCTTGGGGAGTTTTTGCTTACAGAGTGATGCCTTTTGGGTTGACCAATGGACCAGCTACATTTCAAAGGTTCATGAGTCAAGTCCTGGAGCCTTACTTGGGAGAGTTCATACGGGTGTTTTTGGATGATTTTTGCATTTATTCTCGGTGCATAGATCAATGGAGAAGTTAAAGATGGCCTTAGCTAGGATTGATGAAGCAAAAGGGTGTCTAAATCCTAGCAAGTGTCATTTGGCTCAAACAAAAGTAGTCTTGTTGGGGCATAGTGTGTCTGAAGAATGCTTGCAAATGGATCCTGACAAGGTTCAAGCAATCATGGCATTGCCAAGTCCTGAGAGTGTCACTGGTGTTCGCAGAATTCTAGGAAAGAGCATTTATTATCAATGCTTTTGTGATGATTTCACAGAGATAGTGCATCTCATGAACTTGTTGACAAGAAAAGGAGTTTCTTTCCAATGGGGTGTGGAGCAACAAGAGTCTTTCCAGCTACTTAAGGAGGCCATGAGTAAGGGCCCAATATTGAAGCCCTCTGATTGGTCTCAAGACTTTTCTGTAAATCCAAGTGTATCTTTGCATTCAGTTGGTATTGTATTACTACAAAAAGGAGAGGCAGGTAGAATGCAACCCATCTATTATGCTAGCCAACAGCTTACAGATGTGGAAACAAGGTATGAAGAAATGGAGTAGCAAGCTCTCTCTTTGGTGTTTTCCATCAGAAAGTTTCGCTCCTATTTATTACCTCGACCATTTTTCTTCCTTACCTTTCAGTCTGTATTAGCATATCTAGTTCGCAAGCCTAATCCTGGGGGGAGATTTGCAAAATGGTTGTCAGAGCTTCAAGAGTTCTCTTTCTCTTTTGTCACTGAAAATACCACTAGGTCCACTATGGCAAATTTGCTCACAGGACGGGAGGATCTAGGAGAAGAAAATAAATGTAAGGAGAACATTAAAGAGGAAAGGGATACATCACCAATAGCTTTTGTTTTGTATTTTGATGGGGCTTTTAGTCCTTCATGCCAACAAGGAGCCAGGGGGATAGTCTTGATGAATCCTAAAGGTCAAGAGGTATGGGCAAGAGGACAAGAGCTTCCAGGTATCACAACTAACAATGCAGCTGAGTATAATGCTTTGATTCTTGGTTTGGAGGGTTGTCTTCAAAGTCAAGTTAAAGAATTGGACGTAAGAGGATATTCTCAGCGTATTATAAAGCAAATGCAAGGGCATTACAAGACAAGAAGTCCTCATTTGAAGGAGCTTAATCAAAAGGCTATGGCACAATGTAGTCGCTTTGACTTTTGCAAGTTTGTTCATATAAACAGAAAAGAAAATCAAAGGGCAGATGAGTTAGCTACTCAAGCCATTATAGTACAAGACCGGGGGGTGGTTTCTTTGGTGTGACACTGGATGGCCAAAACTGCAAGATGTTCAGCAATATGTGGAAGAAGGCATGTTTCCTCGAGGGTTAACTCCACAACAGAAGCAAAGATTGGTAAGGAAGGCTTGTCCCTATACTATTGTTGATGACATTCTTTATAAATTGGGAAAAGATAAGGTGCTCCGTCGGGTGGTCCATCCCATGGAGACTAGGAGAATCCTAGAAATGTGTCATGAATGCTCTGGCCATTTTGCTTCAGCAAGCACAGCTAGGAGAATTCTTAATGCAGGATATTTTTGGCCACACCTCCACAAGGATGTATATGAATGGTGTCCAAGTTGTAAAGTATGCCAAAAGTTTGGAAGGCGACAGTTGATTCTTGGGCCCTTGAAGCCTATTCCAGCATATGGACCATTTGAGAGGTGGGGGTTGGACTTTGTGGGACCACTCCCTCACTCATCTCAAGGTAAGCATTATTTATTGGTGGCCATAGATTATGCGACTCGGTGGGCAGAGGCCAAGGCCATAGTCAATAGCAAGGCAAGCACAGTTGCAAAATTTCTCTTTGATCAAATTTGTTCACGCTTTGGTTGTCCTTTGGAAATTCTCACTGATGGAGGAACTTCTTTTAGAAATGAACTAATTGAAGATGTGGTGCATAAGCTAAAGATAAATCATAGCATGTCCACGCCATACTATCCCCAATGTAATGGCTTGGTTGAGAAAACAAATGGATTGTTGTGGAATTCAATGGGAAAGCTTGTTGATACCAAGAAAAGGCATTGGGATAGGCACTTGGCATAAGTTTTATGGGCTTACAGAACCACACACAAGCTAGCTATTGGGTTTACACCATTCCAACTAGTGTATGGAATAGAAGCCATTTTACCCATTGAATTGGAGATACATAGTCTTCGCACAGCTGTTGCAAGAATAGAAGGACAGGAGGATGCCTATGCTCAACGCTTGGTACAGCTAGAAGCCTTGGATGAATACAGATTACAGGCCTTACAAAACTTGGAATCTTCTCAAAGAAGGCGCAAGGCCGATTTTGACACCAAATTACGCAAGAAGAAAGATATTGCAGAAGGAGATTTGGTAATGAGATTTGATAGCCGTCTGGACAAGCGGCTAGACAAAAAGTTTATCGGTCAATGGGAGGGACCATATCGAGTCAAAAAGAAGTTCACGAATGGAACCTGTCAGCTTGAGGAGGTTGATGGCATGGTGATACCCGGACGCACTAATGAGTATCGCCTTAAATTCTTCTATGCTTGACCACCTTGAGGGCCAGCAGACCCTCTCTGTACTAGAGAGGATCTGCTGGGGGGGGGGGAAGATGTGATGCCAAAAATTGATATTTTTAACTTGGCATTGATGTTGTTTTTCTCTATGTTTGATAAGAGTTTGAGTATCAAGTGATAGCCTAGTGGCTCTCACTTATTTCTATTTTCTATGATATTGTATGGGATGGAGAGGATGAGCAGAATGGCTCATTGTAAATACCATAGGTATGAATTATAAATACCTTGGTATGGGGTGAGAGTTATTTGTGTATGGGATATTATGGTTAGAAAATAGGAAGAGTGAGTCATATAAAGAGGTGGGCTCATGTCCATGTGTTCCAATAATATAAGAGAGGCCACATGCCAAGCATGTGGAAGGCATGTGGAGGAGTGTGAAGTCAAGAGGAATCCTTCTAGAACTCCTATGTGGAATAAGGAGGATGTGGACATGTGGAAAAGAGAGGGTCCCTATGGGCTCCATGTCAGGAGACTCTTGACTTTCTCAATATTTTAAGAGTCTTGAGCATCTTTTGATAGGACACATGGCAAGAGTAGCCAAAAAGGACATGGATGGTGACATACGTGCTTATGTGATTGATGGGGAAAGGAATCTATAGGCAGGAATTGTAAATGGGTGAAGGAGGGTAACAAAATCTCTATAAAAGGAGCCCTCCTCTCCCTTGTTCATCAATCTCTTCCACCATTAGGCCTTATGTTGCTATAGCTCCATGTCTCCCCAAGCCTCTTCCATGAGCCTTCTCTTCCTCTTGTAGATATTCTCTTATGTAGACTCTTGAGTCCATCTCTCTCTAGTTTATTCTCTCTCTATGAGTAGTCTTGGAGTTTTCGCTCCCTCTTGTATGTATGAAACCTCTTCTTCTCCCTTGTGTTTGTAGTGTTGAAGTGGATTCTCACTCTATTTGTAATGAAGGTCACTTCAAGTTCTCTCTCTCTTGAGTGTCTCGTCCCCTTTCTCTTTTAAAGCCTTGAAAGTTCTTTCTATTCGGCCGCTCATTGTGCATACATGGTCCATTTATTTCTCGAGCCACCATGCAAACTTCTTCCCCTCTTCTAGGCGAAATCTATGAGGGGTGGATCGTTGATGAAGGTGGAGTCTTGAGGGAGCATTCTACTCAGGCGAAATTAGCTTGGGTGGAGGGTAGTTTTCATGACAGTTTGACCCCCTATTAGTTTTTTGCTCATAACTTTCTGCTCGATGGTCCGATTGTAATGAAATTTATATCAGCGCAAAGCTCTCTTTAAGACGCATGTTTATATGTGATCAGATCTTGAATCAGATAGTGCTACAAAAATTTATGAGTCTCTGTGTCTGACAGTCTATTTTCATGACAGTTTTTACCCCCGTCTAGTAAACTATCCATAAAGAAGGCATTGCGGAAGAGGGTGTCACGCGGTGTGTACATTGAGCATGGTGCATGTCGTTTGGAGTGTACCTAGACTGAGTTGTACACTCAGTTTGTAGAGGCGCACCCGGAGTTTAGGATTGGGCAGAGGTCATTTGAGCGATGCAGGCCATGGTTTGTGCGATGCTCTTAGGAGCGTGACACATGTTGTTGTCACTACCATGTGGATTTTGGATTGATGTATGACATATTCCGTTCCCTTGATGGTCATAAGGGAGTGGTTCCTACTAGCCCTCGCGACTTCATTCATTCCATATTGTGTACACGAATGGTGATGCTTTATTCCACTCCCTTGATTGTGTGGAAGGCAAGTGTACTCTGTGTGGTGACTTTGCTAGAGTGCCACGAGTTGCACTAGATACTTGTGATGTGCAGATGGTTTGTTGGTAGTAGTATGAGTACAGTACCTTGACATTAGATGGTGGTGCACAGTCGAGGAGGTTGCAGCTTGTGGGGAAGGAGACACCACGTGTTGTATTCATTGACAGTTTTCGAGGGAAGCTATACCGCTACATACGCCACTCGCACACTGCGAAATGGGAGGATCGTCAGTTCTGTGCATGTTTGAGGGCATTTCCTACAGGGGTGGTTGTCTCAGTGGTGGACTTTGTGGAGAATTACACCTTTGCACCATAGCATGAGATCCAATCGGAGTATTATTTCTCCAAACAGGTGACGTGTGATTGAGTATTGATTTTTTCCCCACCTCATTATATTGAATTATTTCAATAGTCATATTTTTTTTCAATGCCATATTGCAGGTTGCTATATTTGTGCACATTAGCTATCGTCATGCACAGGCTCATGTGGATGGCATTGATAGCACCATGGACTCACGCATCATTGTGCGAGAGTATCACTTCCACATTAAAGATGATCGATTGCATGATGCCCATTTTGTGCAGCATTGCTTCACTTTGCATGATAGTTTCTTGAGGGATCATGAGGTCACATGGCAGTGGTGCTGGATCTGGTCAGACGACTGTGGTGGTTAGTTCAAATCCGCTAGATAGTTTTATTGGTTCTGCAGATGGCACCGTGAGACAAGCATTCCGATCACATGGAGCTACTTTGAGACAAGGCACGGTAAGGGAGAGCACGATGGTGCAGGTGCTTGCGTGAAGCGTGCTTTGTGTTGATACTAGCTGCATCACAGTGTCGATCGCTTCAAGGATGCACATGATGTGGTGCGGTGGTGCAGCCAGCACTTATCCACTAGTGCTATCTCCTCGTTTCAATCGCGTGATGATAGGGTAGTGAGCTGGTATTTTTGGTGCATGGACATTGGGAGTCTCGATCGGTCTAGGCCTTTTGATTGTCGTTCAGTGCCTGGCTCTCTTGATTTCCATTCCATCAGGAGCATAGGTGAGTCTCACCCCGCGATCTTTTCTCGACGGTTTGCATCTTTTTGCTCTACATGCATTGATGATGATTGGGGAGGGTGCTCCATGATACCATGGGCCGATCCATGGGTACGGTGAGTGCTTTCTCCCTTCCAGCCTTGGGAGGAGGTACATGATGATCAGGATGCGGGATTCAGTTCCTCTAGAGATTATGACCAGCTTACAGATATTTTGTGTATTGGTGATATCTTCGCAGTTATTGCTTCGGAGGGCAATGAGGAGGGTGTGGATTATTACTTGTTGTGATGCTCTATGCTGAAGAGTGTGCTGAATGAGGATACATTGGATGGGCATGGGATGCACTTCAATGCTCATAGCATGATCATAGGTGGCCACTATTTTTAGTAGATACAAAGGCGTGGTCGCTATATTGAGTTCCAGGAGTACATGGCAGATCAGGAGGCATACATGTATTCTCATCTTGTTGTTGCGATCAAGATTACTTTGAGTCGTGTTCGCACTCACAAGGCGATGTCCACTCCACGATGGTGCCTTGCCGTAGCGGATCACGAGAGCATACTTGCAACTATTGGCATGAGGGCTGATTCTGAGGAGTAGCACATTACATATCATATTTTTTGGGATCATCAGTTGATCAGATTGATTTTTATTGGGTATCACTAGTTGATTACACATTTTTGTATTCGATATGTATAGGCTCACTGTGTGATCGTACCATTGTAATTTTCATGGACTCATATTTTGTATTTCACTCTGATGGTTGTATACACGTTCATACACATCATTGTATTAGATTCTATTTTATACATGATGTTCGATGTCTTCTCAATGGGATTTGTTGTTTGTAAAATAAAAAATTGTTTATTAGTAGTAATGTTATAATTTGTTTTGTGCTTTAGGACATTTTAAAAACGTGACTAAGAAAATTCACGCACATACTAATGAAATACACGTGTGGACTTATCTGTTGGTCCCTACTAGCACGACTACGTATGAAAAATGGTGCACATACTAACGAAATATGCATGTGGACATTTCTGTTGGGGATGAAACTTTGCACGACTCTTAGGTCACCCTAGACATACATCCACGCAAGATTTGGTCTCCAACTAATTTGGTATGCACCACGTGGAAGGTATAATGCGTACATTTTTACAATCCCTACTAGCACGACTATGGCAAAGCTATGGCGCACATACTAACGAAATACATGTGTGGACTTATCTGTTGGGGATGAAACTTCACACGACTCTTAGGCCACCCTAGACATACATCCATGCAAGATTTGGTCTCGAACTGATTTGGTATGCACCACATGGAAGGTATAATGTGTACATTTTTACAATCCCTACTAGCACAACTGCGGCAAAGCTATGGCGCACGTACTAATGAAATACGCGTGTGGACTTATCTGTTGGGGATGAAACTTCGCACAACTCTTAGGCCACCCTAGACATACATCCATGCAAGATTTGTTCTCGCACTGATTTGGTATGCGCCACGTGGAAGGTATAATGCATACATTTTTACAATCCCTACTAGCACGACTACGTATGAAAAATGGCATACGTACTAACAAAATACGCATGTGGACTTATCTGTTGGAGATTAAACTTTGCATGGCTCTTAGGCTACTGTAGACGTACATCCATGCAAGATTTGGTGTCCAACTGATTTGGTATGTGCCACGTGGAAGGTATAATGCGTACATTTTTACAATCCCTACTAGCACGACTACGTATGAAAAATGGCGCACGTACTAATGAAATATGCATGTGGACTTATCTGTTGGGGATGAAACTTCACAAGGCTCTTAGACTACCCTAGACGTACATCCACGCAAGATTTGGTGTCCAACTGATTTGGTATGCACCACGTAGAAGGTATAATGCGTACATTTTTACAATCCCTACTAGCATGACTAAACCCTAAACCCTAAACCTTGTTGGGGATGAAACTTCACACGGCTCTTAGGCTACTCTAGACGTACATCCATGCAAGATTTGGTGTCCAACTGATTTGGTATGCACCATGTGGAAGGTATGATGCGTACATTTTTACAATCCCTACTAGCACGACTAAACCCTAAACCCTAAACACTGTTGGGGATGAAACTTCACATGGCTCTTATGCTACCCTAGACGTACATCCATGCAAGATTTGGTATCCAACTGATTTGGTATGCGCCACGTGGAAGGTATAATGTGTACATTTTTACAATCCCTACTAGCATGACTAAACCCTAAACCCTAAACCTTGTCGGGGATGAAACTTCACACGGCTCTTAGGCTACCCTTAGACGTACATCCGAGCAAGATTTGGTGTCCAACTAATTTGTTTTGCACCACATGGAAGGTATAATGTGTACATTTTTACAATCCCTACTAGCACGACTAAACCCTAAACCCTAAACCTTAAACCCTGTTGGGGATAAAACTTCACACGGCTCTTAGGCTACCCTAGACATACATCCACGCAAGATTTGGTGTCCAACTGATTTGGTTTGCGCCACGTGGAAGGTATAATGCGTACATTTTTACAATCCCTACTAGCACAACTAAACCCTAAACCCTAAACCCTATTGGGGATGAAACTTCACACGGCTCTTAGGCTACCCTAGATGTACATCCACGCAAGATTTGGTCTCCAACTGATTTGGTATGTGCCATGTGGAAGGTATAATGCATACATTTTTACAATCCCTACTAGCACGACTAAACCCTAAACCCTATTGGGGATGAAACTTCACACAGCTCTTAGGCTACCCTAGACGTACATCCATGCAAGATTTGGTGTCCAACTAATTTGGTATGCACCACGTGGAAGGTATAATGCGTACATTTTTACAATCCCTACTAGCATGACTAAACCCTAAACCCTGTTGGGGATGAAACTTCACACGGCTCTTAGGCTACCCTAGATGTACATCCACGCAAGATTTTGTCTCCAACTGATTTGGTATGCCCCACGTGGAAGGTATAATGCGTACATTTTTGCAAGCACTCCCTACTAGTGATTGCATATGAAAAATGGTGCACGTACTAACCAAATACGCATATGGACTTATCTGTTGGGGATTAAACTTTGCACGGCTCTTAGGCTACCCTAGACATACATCCATGCAAGATTTGGTCTCCAATTGATTTGGTATGCGCCACGTGGAAGGTATAATGCATACATCCACACAAGATTTGGTCTCCAACTGATTTCGTATGTGCCACGTGGAAGGTATAATCCCTACTAGTGACTACGTATGAAAAATGGCAAGCATTGATATATACAAAATTCAATATGATATTCAAAACGATAAAGTTCATAGCACGAGAGAGCTCTAGAAAGAGAGAGAGATAGAGAGAGAGAGAGAGAGAGAGAGAGACCTTATACTTGAACACCTTTTCAATGCTTAATGTTTACAATTACGACACATGGCATTATTTTTAAAATACCTTATGTATTAGATGTGTGAATTGCGATATCTGAAATTCAAAATCATACTCTTAATTTTAAATACGCACATGGGGATGAAACTTTGCACGGCTCTTAGGTTTAGTGTAATAATTGCAAGCATTGATATAAACGAAATTCAATATGATATTCAAAATGATAAAGTTCATAGCATGAGAAAGAGAGAGAGAGAGAGAGAGAGAGAGACCTTATACTTGAACACTTTTTCAATGCTTAATGTTTATAATTACTTCACATGGCATTCTTTTTTAAATACCTTATGTATTAGATGTGTGAATTGAGATATTTGAAATTCAAAATCATACTCCTAATTTTAAATGTTTATGTTAGATTTGAACAAACTATAAACTGAGATAAACAAAGTAAGAAGAACATCATGAAAGTATGAAAATGCTCATACATCATAAAAGTAAGAACAATATCATGAAAGTACCAAAATGAATGTGTACATCATCATCATCATCGTGCAGAAGTGCATCCCTAAACAAGAAATGTGTGAAGCCTAAACAATCATCCTGAATCAGAATCTGATAACTCCACATATGATCCTCTAGTCATCCTCTGACGTGGCTCCTGTATGATCCGCTGCCCAACCGTCCGCTATGTGCCCTCAGGCAAAGTCGGATCAGATGGGCCAACCTCATCTCCTACATGAGATGGGCCAGCCTCATCCTGATGAAGAGGAGGGCATGTTGCACGAGCCACCGCTGCCATCTCTACCTCCCTCGCCTCCTCTATGTATGCGCGTCTCAGCTCCCAAAGTCGTGCATCTACGAATACTCGTGCTTTAAATCTAGCATGAGTAATCATCTCTACATGTAGAAGACGCTGGTCTCGGCCCCGCCCAAGCTGCTGCTCCACCCACAGCTGCAATGATGTCTGTAGCTCTGCCTCTTGCTCAATACAGCGTGCCTCCTCTACTCGTGCCTCATCACTTGGCATGAAATCACCATATGAGAAGCATCGTGGAATACACGCTGCAACCACAGATGTATCAGCACCCTCCTGCATCAGCAAAGCTCTCTGTGCCTCCTCCCTGTAGTGCTCTATCAAGACCATGCGGGCGAATGGATCAATAGCCTGACGATGACCAGGATATAGATCATCCATGCCTAGTCCTCTGTATGTGGCCACATCAATGTCAGTAAAGCATACAGGGCACATTGATCGTGCCACCATGTGGCGGGTCATGCAATGGAGATGTGCGATGTGGCCGCACCCTAGTCCACCAAACCACCCTATGGTGTCAAACTCCTCGTGGCAAAGGATGCAAGTGGTGGTAGGAAGCCTAGCTATGACTGTTGCGTCTATGGGTGTCCTAGTCAGCACATCTACAAGAGGAGCGGGGTATAGGGCCACGTTGGGGTCGATCCTATGGCGAGATGGATCATGACTAATATGTCTCAACTGCAAAATATAGTGCTCCGCACGATGGTATGCTATGCGTGTCCGAATCCTCTGCTCCTCCAAATCTGCCTCCAACAGTCGTACACGAGACTCCATATCCTATCGCAATAGATGTGCATGCAATGCAAACATGTCGTGTACATGGTGAGAATTAACCAAAAAACTTCAGTTCAAAACATGCTACAAAAAAATAAACTAAAATAATCAGAATAACTAACCTCGTCCCTAGACTCGGCCAACAATGCCTCCAACTCTGCAATCCATGCATCTCGAGTCTCCAACTCGTGCTGAGGTGGTGTAGATGTGAAAGGTGGTGTAGATGTGGGAGGCTCCATCGATGTGGGAGGTGGAATCGAAAGTGATCTCGATAGGGCAGAGACCATGTGGTGCAAGGATGATGCCATTGAATGAACATCCCCCCTAATCCATCCTCCAACAACTCGCAATGCCGGCGGTGCAGGGATAGTGTGCAACTCTGGTGCCTCGCGTCGACGACACCTGCAATCTGACGCTCCTGACACCCCATTCTACCATGTCCCGCTCCTGATCCTGGATAGGTACTAAGGTAGTCTACCCGATGACCAAGCACAAACTCAGCGTATAGCTACATGGCAAATGACCTGGCTATCTGACGGTTGTGAGGCAATCGACCACCATTCACAGCAAGATATCTCGGATAAATGTGTGCTGCTATGATGGGGTGCCTACAATGTAAAATATGCAAGGGCAGCCCTGATCGTGGTTGCATCGCCTCAGTGTGACCATCCCAAAACATATCCTCTAAGGCTTGCCTGTGAGGTGACTCACGCTCAAACAACTGTCGAATGGCTCTCCAATCCAAGCCATGACCAGTGATCTCTGCCTCAGCCTGTGCCTGAAAGCTATCCACAATGTCCTCAACTGTGTCCAATCGACCGAGAGCCTCAATAACTGAATCTAGACTTGCAACCAAGTGAGGGGGTGTCCTAGCATCCTGCAGTGCCCTCATCTTAGCTCTCAGAATCTCTATCTGCATACGAATAGTGGTGCCAGAACCTGTGCGCTGGCTAGCACATGCACAAAAAAAAACATGGAAATTAATATTCTATTTGGGTAATGAAAATAATATTCTATTCAATATGACTTATAATCTATTTACGTAATGAAAACTATTTGTACGTACTCCTTGATGAGGTAGGATG
Organism: Dipteris shenzhenensis; assembly: GCF_047967505.1. NCBI lineage: Eukaryota > Viridiplantae > Streptophyta > Polypodiopsida > Gleicheniales > Dipteridaceae > Dipteris > Dipteris shenzhenensis. The sequence goes on along the minus strand of NC_141608.1, from coordinate 27,674,621 downwards.
TCGTTGGGATCATCCTATGCACCTACCGGTAGATGGGCCAAATGTGTGGCTCAATATTATGTTTATCAAACTCAATATTATTAAAAATTCTTAATTTTGATTAAAATTTTTTCAAACTCTAGTTGTTGCATTTTTAAACTTAGATGTCTCAAATATTTTTTCCTATATGTTTCCCTTTTTTTACTTTTTATCCAATTGATGGAATTAACTGTATGGCTCAATTATTGATGGGACTTTTTAATCTAAGCGCACACACACTTTTTTTGTGTGTAGAATCTCTCTCTCTCTCTCTCTCTCTCTCTCTCTCTCACACACACACACACAACACACACATACACACACACATGCAACACACTCTTGGTAACCCTTGTATTTCTTTGCGTTTATCAGTACTTTGAGGACCCTAGTAAGAAGACTCATTATGATCTGTGTTTGTTAACTATACAGATTCTGACAAGACTGTAGGTTTAAGAGATGGTATTGAGGAGAATCTCTATATTTTATTCCCTAAGATAATACACATGGTTGGGGCAAGTATTATTATACTTGATTTTAAACTTATTTTCCAAAATAAGGAGAATTGTATTTTTTTAAATGCCTTTCTCGCTCTTTGGAAACTTTTCCACATGTGGTGTAAGGACCACACTGTCCACTTATGGCCCCTATACTAAGGACAGATAGTGGAGAGGTTTGGTTAATAAGACCTTCTTTGAATGCTTTACTGCCTTGGGTTTGCACTAGATATGGAGGAGATAGAAGGATATCTAATACATTACTTTGAACGATACACAAGCAAGGCGCATCTAATATTTCTCGGACTACACATTAAAAAAGAGAGTGGGTTGACACTACAGACCTTTTAAAGTGAGAACTTTGAGAAAATAACTAGGCCTTTTCAATATTATCTATTTTGGTTGGGCAATCCACCTCAACTAGTGGCCATTCCTATAGATCATCACTTGGTTCCCATGCCTGGGGAGAGAAAAGACCTTTGGACAATCATTTACGTATGTGTTTTCCATGCGCTGATGCATTTAGAAGATCCAATTAGCCATACGCTTATGCATCTAACCACTCTAGTGTTGGGGTCTTTGCCATATGGCCAAGCAAAACAATAGATGTTCTACATGGGTAGCACAATGTCTTAGTAGGGTGGTGTTGCATGTGGGCAATCATCCTCGGATGATGCATCATTGGATAGACTTCATTCATCCCATGCTCAATTGAGGCTAGAAAGTAGAAAATGCTTTTCCAATTTCATTTCACCCCCAAGTGAATGGTGTGAACGAAGCCAAGTTACTACGCTTTGGGCCGTGCTATACTAAGGATAGAAATAGAAGATACTTTTTCGTCATTATGTGAGCCTCAAGTGAGAGGATGTAGGTGGGCGCCAGGTGGGAAGGAACGAGTTACTTTGCTGAAGACATGAAAGAAAAAATCATTTTGCTAATATAAGGGAGAAACTCACATACCACATGACATTGAATATTGCTTGCTCTTTTATCCCAAGGATGATGAGGACATGATTAGCTATGTTGGGATACATTTTTAGGATAATGCCCATGTGGTGTGGTGTTTTAGGGATAATGCCCATGTGTTTTATACAGCCTACTTACTCTACCTAAATTATGAAACAACTCTTAACCAACTATATAATCTATAATATTCCACATAAAGATTGATAAACGCACACCGCTACCTTAAACTCTTATTTTCTTTTTTTTTTAAAGATGATTTTGAAGACTAAAATTTAAACGTTTTTTTATTTAAATAAACATAGCACCAATTTGAAAAATAACATAAAACCTACTTTAATCTCTCTTTTTTTAAATAGATGAATTTAGAAAACAAAATATATACATTTTCACATTTTAAATAAAAAATTACGTAATTAAAAAAAAATTATTTAAAAAACTTTAAAATGCATTTGAAATTTTGAAATATTTTATAATTAGATTACATATTCCTATAAACTAAAATAATATAAAAGCTACTTTAAACTCTTATTTTCTTTTTTTTAATAGATGATTTCTAAAAATAAAATTTAAACGTTATATTTAATTCAAAACTTCAGTAATTTATAAACTTCAGTTATAATTCTTTTTTAATAGATGATTTTAAAAAACAAATTATATACTTTTTGACATTTAAATAAAAACTTCACTAACTTAAATAACTTACATAACATAAAAGCTACCTTAAACTCTTATTTTCTTTCTTTTTTAAAGATACCTTACCTGGACTCTCCCGCTTCGTCTATCTCCGTCGTTGTCCATCGATCGCTCTCCGTCACTACTACAATTTCGTCGACCTCCCACAAATCCGAAATCAGTCGATGAGGAGGAGCTCGATCGAGGTATGAAGAATGAGGGGGGTCACTCTCTTTATATAAGAAAATTTAGGGTTTCCCTACCTCGATCGAGGTATTTCACATGCAACATATATATCGCTCCATCACACCTCAATTGAGGTATAGACATGCCACGATACCTCGATCGAGGTATTTTACATGCCACATGTACATCGCTCCGTCATACCTCTATACCTCGATCGAGGTATTTGACATGCCCCATACACATCGGCACATCTACCTCGATTGAGGTATGGACCTGCCACGATACCTCGATCGAGGTATGTCAGCAGCAACCGGATGCCACATATCTCGATTGACGTATTCGACATGCGGCCAAGTCATCGGTCCAACATACCTCGATCGAGGTATGTCAACTGCCTTGTTGGATGGCACATACCTCGATCGAGGTATAGTTGGACACGCCACAATACCTCGATCGAGGTATAGCTGGATTGCCACGATACCTCGAATGAGGTATAGGTGGCATGCCAAAAGACCTTGATCGAGGTATAGGCTCAGTTCGGTGAAAAAAGTCCAGGACCTCGATCGAGGTATCGGCTTGGCTCGGTTGTCCTCGTGTGTGATTTTCATTGGAGATAATACCTCGATCGAGGTATTGCCGACCGAAGCAAAACCTTTGTATTTTCACTTGAGCGGGTGTCACACTCACCCAAAAATGGTCCCGAAGTGGACACCCTTAGCTTGCCACCACCCAATGTGCTTCTGGGTGAGTATTTGAATTTTGTGCAGACCCACGCTCTCGCCAAAAATTTTCCCAACATCATGAACGCACATGAACGCACACTGGCATAATAATGAGACGTAATCTTATCATGGTCAATAGCGCAGAGCTCAATACATGGCACTATATGCATTTACTCATGAGCACAGAGACTGTTCCTCTGCCTCTAGCCTGACTACATCACGCAGCCTTTGCCTTGCCATGTTTGCTTGCACAACTTTGCCATCTGTCATTGTGCAACACAATCTTTTGCTACGCTGACCACTGTGCTAGTTCAAGCACAACCACATTGGCCTGACAACAGCACAAAACTTATGCCTTGCTACTTGTCATTATGCAGCTTCGCCATCTATCACTGCGCAACATAATCTTTTGCTACACTGACCACCGTGCTAGTTCAAGCAATGATGTTGGCATGGAGAGACCACCAAGCTGGCATGAAGACCACCGTGGCAAACCACGTTGGCATGTCAACAATCTCTAATGGGACCCCTCAAGGTCCATATCCGCAACCACCATGGTGGATGTCGGAGCTATTTTAGTTCTATTTTAGAGATATTTTAGTCATATTACTCCTTGTGCAACAATTCCTCAACCACCGCACACATTCTTGGAGCTATTTTAGTTCCAAGGTAAGGAAAATGTAGCATTTACAATTTAGTATAGTTTCCTTGCAACTACCGTGCTGGTTATTGGTGTTATCGTAGTTCTAAAGCACTGCACTGGTTAGCAGTGCTAGTTATTGGAACCATTTTCACTACAATGAGAACAATTTTTTCAACAATTTCTTGTGCAACAATCCCTATGGTTGCAGTAAAATGTAAAAGAGGGCAGAAATATGCCATTTGTTCTTCATTAGAGCCACTTTCACTACTGAATTATCATCCAACAATAGTTTTGGCAATAATGGTACTACATTGAAATTGAAACAAAATAAATTACAGCTGAGAGTTTTTGTGATAATAGTATTACATCGAAATTGAAACTAAATAAATTACATCCGAAGGAAACATTTAACAAAACAAATTACATACAAAGATGCTAGCACTTTGTTTTTGTGATACTTCTTTAAGCACTTGTCGACACCACCACTATGGTAGGACTAGGACTGGTGCCATGTATGCAGGGGACAATACAAGCACCTCGTAGTGCTATTGTAGGTAGGACTTTCTTACAATTTTGACTTGAAACTCCTTGTATGCAAGGGACAATACAAGCACCTCGTAATTGAAATAACCTTTTTCATAGCAACTTCAGAAGTCAAGGCACTAGAAAGGGAACTCAACTTGGAGGTGAGCTCAATCGAGCACAACATTCGAGAGCAGATTAGGAACTCAATATGGTGGTGAGCTCCAACACATTGACGCATGTTCTCAGTGCATTAGAGCTGATCACCAAGTTGAGTTCCTTCCCTAGTGCAGAAGGTTGTGCACAATTACGAGAGGCTCAACACCATGTTGAGCTCACTCCCAGTGCCTCACGGAACAACGACAACCTGTTTCTCTTGGCTCCCCATCCTACAACATGGTTGATCATAGCAACTTCTTTCTTTAGGCACTGGTGGGGTTATCAAATAATTGCTTCTTTCAAGGCCCCACTGGCTATTACCCGAGACTTTTTTAGGTGCTGACCACCCCTCTAATACAGTTGGCTTTCTAATAGAACTTGAGTTAAGTAGTAAATTGTCTTCTTTGAAAAAAAAAAAGTAAATTGTTTTTGTATTTATCCATACTTAGATACGATGGTGGTCTCTTTTCAAAATATAGAAGAGTAAAACTTGGTTGTATACTACCTGGGTATATAACTTTAGGGGCTGACTATACGTTTGGCTTTTCTATGTAACTTGAGTTTTAAAGCAATAATTTGCCATTTATACATCCTTGGATACGATTGCTTCACTCACCTGGACCTTATAATTTGAAAATGTTGCATTAAGTTGGATTCAAAGGTTCCATTTTCTTATGACTGCTTCACTCATGACATGCAATTAGATGGTAATTCTAACTGTGTGATGTGTTCTTACAGTCTATCTCAGCTTAATGCTAGTTCTCATTCTAAACTATTGTTATTACATCCTGAAAAACCAACTGAATGCTAATCTAAGCTTGTGAACTAGATGCAAAGTCATTATTATTACAGTTTAATTCTGGCTCAATGCTAATCTGAACCTATGAATTAGATGGTCCCTCATGCACAGTCATTGTTATTACAGTCTGATTCCAACTGAATGCTAATCTGAACCTATGAATTAGATGGTCCCTCTTGCAGTCATTGTCACTAAAACAAGCTCGATGGTTGTTTGGGATTAGTATACTATTTGGGATTTACATTTTCCCTTGTTTGGGGTTTATTGATTAGGATTTACTGAAACAAGCGCGATGGTTGTTTGGGATTTAATAAAGGTTATATTTTGTGGGGGTTGCAAGTAATCCTATACCAACAAAAATGCATTTCGCCTACCAGTGCCTACCTCCTCTGAGTGCCTACCTCCTCTAGCCTTAAATGGTGTTTCAGCTAACCCAATCATGATTGCATGATGTTCCAACCATTGAGCTGTGAAGATAGTGGCAGAGAAGGAAGGAGTCTCACTTGCGGCTTTCTCACATACACAATGGGGGAATACACATCGAGGTGGAGGCTGAAAATAGTTTTCCTCTTCTTATTGTGAAAGCCAAAAGAACTCTAGTACAAAGAAAATAGAAAAACCCTATATGTGGGTCTCAAACCAAACTCAGCTAACTAAGGTGGCATACTAACTAAGCCACGAACTAGAGTACATAAGGATAGCTGTCATCCAGCTATTATTCGTGGGTGGTGTACCAATCGCATCTGCAGCTAACAAGTCAGTGACATAAATGCACAACGGTCACCTTGGCATATCACGAGTGGTGCTCGATATCTCAACACTCCCCCTCGAGCTCAATCCCAATTCCTGCACACCAAGCAGGTCTCTGAACTTGTGTAACTTCTGTGCGTCCAATGCCTTCATGAATATGTCAATACTTGATCCTCTGTGCTGACATAAACTAGATCAATAAGACCTAGTAAACCCTTCTCCCGCACATAGTGATAATGCACCTCAATGTGCTTTGTTCTACCATGATAGACTGGGTTATTTGCCAAGTGTATACTGCTCATGTTGTCACAATAAATGACAACTGGCCCATCTGTAGACTGATGAATATCATAAAGTAGCTTATGCAACCAAGCTACCTCACATGCAGCCATTGCTACACCCCTGTACTCAGCCTCTGTGCTCGACAAGGTAGCTGTAGGCTGTTTCTTGCTACTCTAAGCGACTGCAGCACTCCCAAAAGAGAACACATATCCACTGGTAGATCGTCTATCAGAAATACTACTAGCCCAATTAGCATCAGTGTATCCATGCAACTGTATCTGAACCCCAGTCTCATAAAATAGTCCATACTGCCTCTGCAAGAGCCGTATCCCACTTGGTGATCTAAACACCTCAAGGCCCAAGAAATAACGCAGCTCTCCCAAATCCTTCACCTCAAACTTTTGCTTCAATAGCATTTTCACATGAAGGATATCTTCATCACTATCACCTATGATGATCAAATCATCAACATAAATGACAAGCACCATAATGCCTTCCTCTGTATTTCTTACATAAAGTGAGAAATCTGCCTTGGAAATATGAAAGCCAATAGTGACAAGATACTACACTATCTTGTCAGACCATGCTCTAGGTGCTTGCTTCAAGCCATACAAGGCTTTCTTCAACCTGCAAACAAACTTAGGATGAATAGCATGAACATAACCTGGTGGCTGCTCCATAAAGACCTCTTCTTGCAAATCACCATGCAAGAAGGCATTCTTTACATCCATCTGATGTAAGGACCATCCCTTTGATTCAACCATAGCAATGACCGCTCTTACAGTTGCCATCCTTGAAACCGGACTGAATGTTTCTTCATAATCAATGCCATATGTCTGTGCATACCCCTCGACAACTAATCTTGCCTTGTATCTATTCACAGAACCATCTGCATTGTGCTTCACCTTATAAACCCACTTACAGCCAATTGCATTCTTGTCTTTAGGCAAAGGCACCAATTCCCATGTAGCATTTGCTTCCAACGCATCCATTTCTTCATCCATGGCTTTCTCCCATTTTTCTTTTCCCATGGCTTGCTCAAAAGAAGTGGGTTCTAGTTCCTGTATCACTTTGACCATATAGGCATAGTGAATGGTTGTAAATCCATCATATTTCAGCCTATCCACAGGATACCTAGCTCTGGTAGACCTGTGCAAAATAGGCTCACTTCCAGGTGCTCTCAAAACATCCCTGGTCTTCCTTACTCCAGGTGTAACAACAGAAGGAATACCCAACTCATCATCAATGCTCTATTCTGAGCCACTGGATTCACCATCCACATAAGAGTGACCTGGATTCACATCAAACATGGGCTGATCTACCTTCTCTTTTCCTTTTCGTGATACCTGCATACCACTATCTGCATTGCTTTGAGGAGATTATCCTAATCTCAATCTGCCTGTCCATGGCGAAGTATGTGAACCACTACTAGAGGACACTGTAGGTCCACTAATATTTTGTGATTGTTGCTGTGAATTCAATGCAGCATTACCATTTTGGGCATCTACATCATCAATCACATTTATTGGTTTATACCAGCTACTCATCTCATCAAAAACATCTCTGCTCACTGTAAACTTATGAGTAGAAGGGTTATAGCATCTATACCCTTTCTCCTATAGAGAATAACCAATAAAGATGCACTTCTCAGCTTTTGGATCCAACTTGGACCTCAACTCCTCTGGCACATGAACATAGGCAATGCAATCAAAAATTTTCAAATGAGAAATATCTAGTTTCCTACCAGTATACATCTCCTCTGGCATCATGCCATGTATTACTGCAGTGGGAGTCCTGTTCATTATGTAAACTGCTGTAGCAACTGCTTCAGCCCAATAATAATCTAGTAGGTCTTTTTCATTTAGCATGGCCTGAGATACCTCTCCAATATGCTTGTTTTTCCTTTCTGCAAGTCCATTTTGCTATGGGGTATGACTGCATGAATATTGCTGCTTTATGCCATGCTCCTATAGGAACCTTGCAAACTCATTTGAGAGGTACTCTCCCCCTCAATCTGACCTTAGGCATTTTACTTGCAGGCGTA